>NC_084538.1:16541125-16841125 GCF_024500275.1 Phycodurus eques | reverse complement strand
TTTGCAGGAAGAACAAGACAAATGTTCCCTTTGTTAAACATATAACATTGATTAGTTTGCACTACCATGTACATTCACCAATCACAGCATGAGATACAACTGCACAATTCAATAAAACTGAGTTAGTCTAAAAGAAAATGTCAGGTCACCAAATAATGTCAAAGGAGACAGAGCAGTTTTATCAGACCTAGGCATTATTTCTCCATTAAAAGAAGAACATTTGTGTTTATTGCTTTTCTGACTGGTTTTTGGCAGGAAACATATGGGACTTATGACCTTCTACAGTGCTAGAAAAATATATTAGACCACCACCCAATGTAAGGGTTTTATTACAGCTGCTCTATATGATGTATTACAGTTAAAAAAAACTAAAACATTTTAGTAGAAAAAAAAACAACAACAAAAAATGCCCAAAAAAAAAAAAATCTGGCCGCAGCCAACCCCTCCCCCCTTCCCCTTTGTTTGTTCGAACACGCAGTTCTGCCAACGTGAACCTGGGATGCAAACTTGGCTTTCCGGCCTACATGGGTCACCGCTAGGCAATCAGAGCAACTGCTACTAAAAAAGTACCTGGTACGCTTCAAGCCAAGTGTGAACGCTCACAAGTTGCTAGCGGGTCTCTCAAAAGGCAGGAAGAGCTACGGTCGTATTCTCGCACCGAAAGCATGATGAAAAACTTCCCTTTTTCTTCTCCTGCCTTTTTGTTTTATTTTGTGCATCTTCTTCTTCAACCAAACTTGCTTCGTTTTCTTCCAGAGATGCATGGAAGAAAGACCATCCCCAAATACCAGCTGATCTACGGTTGTGAGTAGCACAACTATCGTTGCCAGAATGTACAAAATTAGTGCCTAATAATTTTGGGGAAAATGCCAGCTTCAACCAAATACCAACTTTGCTCTCTCTCGCTATGATTCAGTCATTTCACGCTCACATTTTAATTTTTAGCCTAGCAACACACGATGTCCTAGTTCCGTTTTCGTACATCTATTTTTCTTTCTTTCACCAGTTTGTCTGTCCTTTGTTCTGGAGTTATATCCCTCCATATTGTTTCCCTGTAGATTTCCCTTTAGATATAATTCAATCTTCTGTAAAATTCCACTTCTTGTTGTGTTTTGTGTGTGTTTTGAGTTAATAACGAAGCCGCTGTCATAGAGAACTTGTATTTCATAAAAATAGCAGCCTTCTAGATTATGAGCCTGATCGCAGGTTTTCATCCATTTTCGCTAAATTTTACACATCTTAAAAAGAGAGGTGGTGCCCCTTTACGAGACAAAAATAGTTTGATTTTAATGTTAAACGTAAATCGTACCAAACCGGAAGTAACGCAGGCGCTCACTTCCGGCTAATCTCGTTTCCAAATTCATTAAGTTTTTATCCTAAACCAGTATACGCTACACTGTGGTGTGTCAAATTTAGAATACATTTATTTTAACTTTACAGGGACATTCTAAACAGCAATGTATTACAGTTAAAAAAAACGGGTCGTCGTGAGGCTTTTCCATGCACCCTGCGACAACGAGGCGCTCTTAAGCGACCACACCAGACAGAATCCTCGGTCCGCATGCTGGCTGCTAAGGCAGACTTTTTAAACATCCACCTTCCTCTCTATGTCGTGCACGCACTCAGCCCCAACAACGAGGCGCTCTAAAGCGGCCACACTCGCGCGAACCCCGTCAGTTAGGGCTTTTTTTTGTCTCCCCTTCTTTTCTCCTCCTCATGTTTCCACCTTTCTCACCGCGGCTTGTGTGCACTCACAGCTGAACATGAGGCGCTCTAAAAGCAACCACACCAGCTTGAAGACCCGGTCCACACACTAGCTGTCAAATCGGACCTTTTTTTCATCTCCCTTTCGTTTCATCTCCTAGTGCTTCCGCCGTTCACACCGTGACGTGCGCACCCTGACGGCCAACAACGAGGCACTCTAAAGTGGCCATGCCAGCAGACAATCTGAAGGGAAGATGCATCAGATAACAGCTGTTGCGAACAACAGTGCTCAATTTTTATACAACTGAGGGAGCGGCGAATCATATCAGGCACCCAATTCATAACTTGGCGCCGTTTTAGTCACGCCCCCAAAAAATCAGGAAAACTGAAAGGGTGAAAAACAGTTTAACGTTACACAATTAAGTACTAGAGAGTTCTCAGTATTTGTTTTCAACAATTATAATGTAACCTAATATGATATAAGTCAAAATTATATAGAGAACAAAGGGTGGGACTAGATTCTTTTTTTTACTTCTTCTTACTCCTTTTGAAAATGATTGTGGATGAAATGTATTGCTGCTCCTCTTTCTTTTTTTCTTCTGTTATCTTTTCTGTTACAAGTTTATATATTCAATAAAGCAATCAGTTGATCAAGCAATCAATCAATCAATCAATTTTGGAGCTAATTGCGCCGATTGTTTTCCGATGGAATTTGAAATCCAATTTTGAGTGAATGAGTTTTAAAAGAATTTCAGTGTGTATAACTTGTTATTATAGCACTGGTCAAGTTTTCTTTATTTTTTTTTCTCCCTTCACCATCGTTTTTGCAAAAAAAAATTCACCTTTTTTATACAGGAGTTCACTTTGGATTGTTACAGTCTTGGGAGCCATCTCCCTTTGTGGCAGAGTAAAAATGCTCAGGTTTATTAGGGTGGGAAAGGTTCTATGCATTTGGCTTATTGCACTGTACAAATGGAAGCGGGTACTTACAGTATGTGTGAGAAATGAACCCTGCCTCACTACAGTCGTGACAGGGTTATTTTGAAGGATTGTGAGCGCTGATCCGGTTTGTTTTGGGGAGTTGAAAAACCTGAGTAGACACATTCAGTGTTATAAAATGACAGTTTAAATGCATGTCAATCACTCACAGTGGATACATTCCAAAGTAAAGAACCAGTGACACACTGAAACTGTACTGGAAAAAAGGACTACATTTTCAAGATGATATACTGTAGTAGGCATATGGCAAAAATATAATAACAATTTGATTAAGATGATTTCTCTGACAAAAATAAATGGGCTTGATTGGAGGCTCTTGAAAGCCTCGCTGAGTGTGAGGCCCCCGCTAGATGCCAAGCTAAGCAAGCTGAAATTTGTAACTAGATATTAACAGTTTCAATATTCTAAAGTGAAAGCAAATAATAGAAAACTCATGTCAGCTACAGAGAAGCAAAATTCTGTCTCCAATTTAGCTGGGTATAATATCTATTTATAAAAGTCTGAAGGCATATTGGAGAGAAGAAACATTCTGGACTTGATTATGTCTGTAAACGTTTTGGAGGTACTTATTTACTTTTTGGTCTGTCTCGCCGTTTTCACTGTCTGTCAACACAACGTTATGGGGAACACTTTTAGTGTTTGCTAGTTAGATGTCTTCCATGCAGAGAGTACAGAGGGGCGCTCTGATTATGTGGTTGACTAATGTTAAAGCTGCCTCCACCCTTCCACACTTTTGGCTTAAACCACCATGTTGAGCCTTGCATGGGTCAAGGTTCGAGTTGTGTTAAGTGTAGTAGTAAATACAATTTTCTGGTGGTCTGCAAGCAACCACGGAGCAACATTCCTTGATGCCAATCCGATAAAGATTCATGCTGTAAAGATTTCCCTGACAGAGAAGAATGTGTTTTTGTAAAGTTGAGTCACTATAATCAACATGAATTCCTGCATAGTATAAAGCTCAAGGTCAGGTCATTTTAATTGGAGTGTCGAGTATGGGGTGAAACGGCTACAGCTCTATGCATCCAAATCTGAAAGTTTATCTATACAATACTTTCAGCCTCTTATATGGAAGAACAGATTGTTTTTTCAGCATAGCATGTTTGTGGCAGGAACTCTAATATTGCAGGGATGTAGTTTACTTTAGTACAAAAAGCAATGCAATTCAGAGAAAGTAAAAAGCTGACTGTTAATTTGAAAAATCTTATAGGGGGTAGATGCGCCAGGTCTTATCGTTGGTTGCAGTAATGCTTATATTGCCGACGTTCAGAATTTTATAGTTGCATTGTTATAGTGTAGGCACGCAGGAAGACTGGTTGCACATCTGCCTCACAGTTCTCAGGACCGGGGTTCAAATCCCAGCCCCGCCTGTGTGGAGTTTGCATGTTCTCCCTGTGCTTGGGTGGGTTTTCTCCGAGTACTCCGGTTTCCTCCCACATCCCGAAAACATGCATGGTAGGACTCGAAATTGCCCTTAGGTGTGAATGTGTGTGTGAATGGTTGTTTGTTTCTATGTGCCCTGCGATTGGCTGGCGACCAGTTCATGGTGTACCCCGCCTCTCGTCCGAAGATGGCTGGGATAGGCTCCAGCATACCCGCGACCCGAGTGAGGTTCAGCGGTGTAGAAAATGGATGGACGGATGGATGGATGGATGGATGGATGTATTCATTAATTAATAGAATGAAAAACAATAAGCTATAAATGAATAGACTGTGACAAAGTATGACATTTTCACAGCAATATTTTGATTTTGATAATAATAATAACAATAATAATTAATAATAATGCTTTCGGCATTACGTGTCCACCATATTTGTGAAGGGAGTTGCAACAGGAAATTGTTTTGCAATGTGTCACTGTTGCAATAACTGGAATATAGTCCAGTTAAAAATGTTATACTATAGTGCCAAAATTTTACTTTTACAAAATTCTCATGAGTGGATGTAGAATAACGTCATCATCAGGGGAATAAAGATTTTGTTTTATTTCCGATCACAAACACAAATGTACATTGTGATTTTTAAAGAGGACTTTTTAACATCTCAAACTTTTTTGTTGTTGAACCATTCAGGAACTAGTTAAGGAAGACTGCATTATTTGAGTATTGCATGAAAATCTGGCTGCGATTGGCTGGCAACCAGTTCAGGGTGTACCCCGCCTCCTGCCCGATGATAGCTGGGATAGGCTCCAGCACGCCCGCGACCCTAGTGAGGAGAAGCGGTTCAGAAAATGGATGGATGGATGAAAATCTTGACATCATCACCTGATTTCTAAAAATCAACCACGATACCAGATAACTCCTGATGTCTGGCTCAATGAATCATCTAATAGAGGTCGATTTGTCTCACTTATAAGCTGTTAATCTTTCCAAAACCCTCAAAATGATTAAGTAGACAGGACTTTTCATTAGCTTGTTCCTTGTGCAACAGAATCCCCCAAATCAATGAGAAGTCTTTTTTAATTATGTATTCATTTTTTCACATTTGTCATTCTCTTAATTTGTCAAGGTTTGTTTCGAACCCTTTGCCTACAACCACAAGACTGTACCACATCTCAATAAAACAGGAAATATGCATTTAAAATAAAAATGTACCTTGTACTATTAGCTACAGTATATAACACCATTACTTACAGTATTTGTATGGAATATGGAGCTTTACTGCAACTTGAAATGCTTCAGTAGACATTTTTACCGACTATGACCACTGACTCATGTCTGACTCATGCATTACTTAGGTTGATGGCCTTGAGCCTGTTAAGATTAGGACTTGAACAACTTTTTGTACTGATGATAGTCAAATCGACATCGATTAATCAATGACGTCATTGGTATTTTTTTTCAGTTGTCAACTCCCTGTGTGCTCGTTCGTCTCCAAACACAAAACCACTAGTTGCACTGGCCCCACCCCATGACTCGTTCATCCAATCATATTCAGACACGCGCTCATCCAATCACATTCAGATACTTTCATGGCCTCGCAGACAGTCAGAACTTTTAAAACTCTTAACACCAATTTACAGAACACAACTGTGGGGTCACTACTCTCTACAGTATATAATTACAATGCTGTGCAATAATGTATTGTAGTACATGGATTGTTGTAAGAGTTTTATAAGATCCTGTCTGGGAGACCTTGAAGGTATTTGAGTTTGATTCGTGAGACAAATGGGTACGGTACGGCATGGTGGTTGACCGGTTAGCACATCTGCCTCACAGTTCTGAGGAACCAAGTTCAAATCCGGTTTCACCTGTGTGGAGTTTGCATGTTCTCCCCGTGTCTGCGTGGGTTTTCTCCGGGTACTCCGGTTTCCTCTCACATCTCAAAAACATGCACGGTAGGTTGATGAAAGACTAAATAGCCCGTAGGTGCAAATGGTTGTTTGTTGTTGCGATTGGCTGGAAACCAGTGTACCCTGGTCAGTGTACCCGGGTGTACCCTGCTTCTCGCCCGCAGGTAGCTGAGATAGGCCCCAGGATACCCGCAACCCAAGTGAGGATAAGCGGTGTAGAAAATGGAAGAAAGCATGGATATTTTACAGGGTGTCCATAAAAAGACTCCCTGATTTCTTGACGTTGTGATATCTAAACCAATTCAAATACAGTATATTGACAAAGATGGAATCCATAGATTAAACAATATTTTTTTAATTTAATCCTATGGCCCATAATACCTCAATACACTGTGTGGCCTCTTCTTTGAAACTTCTTTCGATTAACTGTTACTGGTCAACATTCCCTTGTGTTGCTTATCAACTTGATGTTTCCACCTCTATTGATGTTGGTGACTACCTTTTTCAGCAAAATGGTGCATCTCGCTGTCAGATTTCTCAATAAGCGCCTGAAAAACCTGAATATGCCTGTGTCCTCCAATGTCAACACTGCAAATGGACTTCTTTAGCCTTATCACCATGAGCTGAAAAATTGTTCTACTGTAGCATTACGCATGATCACTCTGAATATGCTGCAGAGAGTGGATAGAGATAGACTACAGAATCGATATTTGCGCTAATGCTTCCCTTTACTACATGAAACAGTATGAAATCATGCATCTGTAGATATTAAGTGTGAAATATTTTTAAAATGAAGTTACATCATATATGAGTTTTAAATCAGGAAGTGTTTTGTGGACACTGGGGATGTTATTATTATTATTATTATTATTATTATTACTACCTATGTCAACTTAAATGAAGTCCAATCAATCATGCTTGAGGTAGCTAAGATCAGTTCATCGTCGGACGTTTTTTTTTTTTTTTTGTCAGCACATTACCCGTCACAAACAGAAATGTTTTGACAGTTTTGTACTTTTTGTGTTTTAGATTTGAACGTTTTATCTGATCTATTTGAAACTAATGATTGATCCCTGTATGGTTTTTCCCTAAAGTTAATTCTAGCCAGCTGGTGCTTTATCATTTATTCATTTTTTGTTCAGTCAAAGACACGATGTAAGGGATTCCTCGTGAGCTGTGCGACACAAGTTCTTCTCCAATGTCTGTCTAGTATTGTGAGGTCATGTCGTCTGCTTTATGTGCTTGTCTCGTGGTCACAGCAGTCACAAGCACCTATATGGTATATGTCCTCATATACAGCGAATACCCACAGCCTGGTTTTCTTTCCTCATGCTGAGTCAGGGAGGCGCATGTCAACATGATGACTGTGACGTTTTGGCCCTTTTCTAAATACTGTCTGACCTAACCGTAATAGCTAGTCAGGACAAACATACGGTCTGCTCATGTGTCAGTCCGTCAGCATTACCCACACGGTGCGAACAAAACATCAGAAGTCTTAACCCAAAACTATGACTGACTTCCCTCTAAATGTTACAAATGTGTGTCTTCTGCTTTGATCAAATATATCTGACTACAGTGTACAGTAAACAGTTACTCTTATATATACACAAGTTTTTAAGGGGTTGCAGCAATTCACTCCAGACTAATCTCGACCCACTCTCCAACAGCATTTAACTGCTATATTTTATGCATGTAAGTTATTTTCTTTCAACTTAAGATATCAATTTTAACAACTTTCAGTCAGCACATATTGTTTAAAGTGACTAATGACTTGACTCCAGTATGCTGCTGTAGTCGAAAGCTTCATCCTTTTCTTGGATGGGATATATTATACTGTCGAAATATGTGTTCGAGGTGCACAAACTTATCACCAACAAAAAATATTTTTTTTTCCACACTTCATTTTAGCCATTACATAACACTAAGATACCCTTTGAACATGTTGCTTGCCAAGGTATATTTGAAATATTTAAATCATGCTAACGTTTCCAGTGTGACATCAAACAAGTGAAACAAATGACTGATGTTTAACGCCGGAACAGCAAACATGAGCAGCGATTCTCTATATCTGCCATATTTTCAAATGACACCTTTTGTTCAGTACTTTCAATTATTGCAGTCCATTAAAACGGGGAAGTGACAGGTCCCGGTCAACCAATCTATGGCATCCGGTATGTCAAACTCCACCATATACAAACAAACCATGACCTACTGAGACTGGTACCCAAACAGATGTGTGCCCAAAAGTAGGACATGATTTGCTGAAAATTTTTTTTTGGGGGGGGGGACACAAAAAATCAAACTATATTGTAATTTATGCACAGTGTTTGTCACTATTTGACATTGTTAGGGGTTGGCAGAGGCCCATCTTCAATTGAATGTAATCCAAGCTATTATATCGTGAATCCATTGTGTGCATCAGGAAGTCAAATTGAACTGTTTTGCTAATTTTTAATTTAAAAGTGACAAGTACCATTTGTCTACACTTAAATACATGACAACTGACTGGAGGCACTGCCAACCTGGCAGAAAGACGTTTGTGTAAGAGAGACCGACGGACTCTTTAATCAGCGTGATGACATAAGAGGCACATAGTGGACCAGTCGTTCAGTCAGCACAGTTTGATCAACCTAATCACCAGGCAGCCAGACTCCATGCTACTGATTGGATTTACAAACGCTCCTTGTCATCGTCGTGTCATTAGCTTTTCGTTAGCTGTGGCCGCCTTGACGTGGAGCAGCAGGGAGCTGGCCTAAACACTGCAATCAGAGGATTAGCGAGCAGTCCCAGCAAAGCCTCATATGGATGCCCCAGGCTCTGCTTTAAAGAGGGAAAGGCCTGCCCTCACCATGTTTTAGCTCCATGTTGCCTGGGTGCTAACGGGACACAGGGAACGCCACGGCTGATTAGCGATGGAGATGATGAGAGGAAACATTTAGTCACTTCGGACACATGGGTGGTTTCCTGGAATCCAATCAAGTCAGGTCCATGGCTATTGCAATTTTAAAAGGAGGTATTCCATTGGGTGGGTGCAGGTCTGGGAATGGAGCCCAGAGTTGTAAGTTTAACTGGTGCATGCTAGGCTGTCGCTCTTTGTTCTCACTGCAGGAAAAAAAAAAAAAAACTCTGTGACATGTGGAGATGGTTCATTTTCCTTATTAGATTTCATTTAGAAGTCAACTGGAATAACTGACAATCATCTTTTGCTGCCAAATATTACTTTTGTGAAGCATGACAGTATCATGTGTACAAGTGGGCTCTGGAGCTCCTTGACATGCAGGCTGAGAGTCGCCACGCCTTTGTTTCCTTACAATTAAAAGCCCAGCGGGCCTGCCACGAACTTTCCAAGAGTTGTCTCGGGTCTGCAGAGAAAAGTGGCATGGACATTTGTCAGGAAACTAGCATCGGGCTTGCTGCTGGAATCTGGATGGATTCTGCGGTGAGTCAGATGGCGCTCGGGAAGCAGAACCCCTCTGAAGAGGGAAATTAATGCAAATTCAACATTTGTGGGGCCCTTTGAAGTCCTTTTGTACTTAAATGAGTCTGACAGAGCCTAGAATGACCCTGTAACAGTAATGTATGGGGCTGAAAGGGACAAACACCGATGACGATAGGTGAAATGTTGGAAATACAAGAACAGTACCCAATTATGCCTTTACAAATTTAATAATGGCCCCTTGTGATTGACAAAGTCAGAAAGGTGTTCACTTAACAATCTGGTCATTATTGTGCTTGTAGTTTGCAGTAGTGTAGAACTGCACTGCATCATACTGAAAAGTGTTTATGGTTTGTTACCGTCTCCACTACACCAGAGTGGGAAAGTATAAGACCGTAACCACAATAAAATAATTTTGTCAAATCATCACATCTTGATAATGTCAAGTCAGAACTGAGCATTATTATCTTTCTATTTACATATATCATTCATATTTTTAACAGATATTCTCAATTTGTATGTATTCATATTTATAATTCTAGTGTTGATATCAGGTGTGTAATGTCTATGCCAACACCCAAATCAATCATTTTAAAAAGATTATTTAATAATGCTCCATCCATCCATTCTCAATACCGCTTATTCTGTACAAGGTCACGGGCGGTGGAGCCTATCCCAGCTGACTTCGGGCAAAAGGCAGACTACACCCTGAACTGGTCTCCAGTCAGTTGCAGGGAACATACAGACACAGACAACCATTCACACTCACATTCACACCATCACTGAGTGGGAACTGAACGCACACTACCCGCACCGAAGTCAGGCGACTGTACTACTACACCATCAGTGACTCAGTAACACAGCTCTTGTACTGAATTTTGAGGTTACAGGTGGACGGACCTTCACGTCCCGCAACCTCAAAAACATGGGGCTTATTCTCAAAGGCAGGAATAAAATTTATATTGAGAATTTATATTTAGAATATATAAATAGAATTTCATGAGTTGTCGAATATCTACAAGTGCCAAAAGGAAATACAGTACAAAGATGCCTTGACTGACATTCACTCCATTGACCAAAAATCAAATATCAATTCATTTTCATTCATCCCACCCACACAATCTGTCTTTTTTTTCACTGGTCTGTGCATCTTCCCTCTCTTATCTTTGCTTTTTAAGCTTTTCCTCCAGCAAGGGGAGGCTAAGCACAAAGGGGCATTGTCTGCTGGTAGAAATGTGGTTTACAGACTCCATTTTAATGACTTGGTGGTTGCTGAAAGCCCAGCGCACTTCCTAATATTCGGCTCACATGCGATTTCATTCAAGGAAAGACTGAGCTATGAAGGCCTTGTCTTTGTGCCCCCCCCCCCCCCCCCCACCCACCCCTCTTCCCCTTTCTAGTGGCATAACTACATTTGTGTGGAATCTCTAGCGTTAGGAGAGTGGAGGCAGGCTGCGTTGCCAGTCAAATGTGTTTGGGTTGTCAGACTGAATGGCTTCCAGCACTGCGATCTGTCTCCTCTCCTCGTCAGTGAGAGCTGTTTGATCTGACAGAAAGACTCCATTAGAGACAGGAAAGTTCAACTGCTGGGAGGTTGGATGGCTACAGCAGCCCAGAGAGGAAAAGCTTTGCACACGCAGTCTGGTTGCAATCTTGGTGTCTATGACTGTGTGTCTATAAATGTCTCTGAGCATTACTGATCAGTAGGCTAGGTGTGTGTGTGTGTGTGTGTGTGTGTGTGTGTGTGTGTGTGTGTGTGTGTGCATACGTGCGTGCGTGTGTACCTGCGTGCATATGTGTGGTTTTGTGCTGATGGAAGTTACTGTTTATTTCCACATACATTATGCTTTATGGACAAATTGACAAGACACTCATCTTAATTGATGAACGATGACATTTTGGACAATTGCTTATATGGGCTTTCAGCTTTGTGGGAACAGCTGATGTAGGCCGATTTCTGTTCCAGCATGACTTTTAGTAAGAATTTGACAGTCATGACCCTATCCTAATAAAACAAATTTGGAACGAACTAGAAAAGAGGCTTTGAATCATGCGCTCCCTCAGGTCCATCATCAGTGCCTCAACAGACACACTCCAAAATATTTTAGAAAGTTTTCTCAGTAGAGTGGAAGCTGTCCTAGCTAGAGGGGAACCTACTCTAGATTTACTTGGATTTCCTCTTCCTGTTGATGTAATGGTGTAATGACCAGTTGTCTCAACACTTTGTCCACAGTGATATCATTTGGCGGCTTGCTGTTGAGGCACAGGGTGATGATGCAGCTGTTAATAGGGTTATTTTCTGAGCCAGTGTGATGTTTAAAGGTCAACTTGGATTATAGTCCCCCCCGCCACCACTGAACCCAACTGTCAATTCAAGTCAGTGATGCCCTCAAATATGAAACATTTTGACAGGTGTCAAAGTGGGGCGAAAGGAGGCGATGGCTTGATAATGAATACATGCAATAGTTCAGCCGCGGACTCTCACTGCTTGTGTTCCATTTCATGTGGCTTCAACTTCCACTAATCATGAGGAACTTTGACAAATATGACCCACTTCTACAAGGAAAAAAAACATGAAAAAGGAGTGATACTTGTATAAGACGAGGTACGTTATAATGATCACCTGTTTGCTCGTGTCATAGTAGTAGCGTAGTGTAGGTGTCTCTAGCCCATTTGTGTGGGGGGGCTCAAGCACCCCGAGATTAATTCTCTTAATTTTTTTTTTATGTATGTTCTTTTTAAACAAACTAGAAAAGTAAAAAAAAAAAAAAAGCATACAGTACTTGGTTGAGACCTAACATTTTAACAACAAAAATACAGTAAGACCCACACCTCAAAAGTGGTTTGTTCCACCCAATCCTTCCCACCGCTTGCTGACCGGACTCTGAGCGTGCTATCTACACAGAGCAATACGCTGCCTTGTAGTCATATCCAAAGAGTGATGAAAGTACCTGGCTTAAGGATATGTGGAACATTTCTTAACTTCTACCACTCAATACAAACATCACACTTTTATCGTTACCATTTCTCATTTTAGTTGCATGTAACCGTAGGTCACTGTTTATGTTGTTACGTAGGAGTTAGCTGACATTATTTTTGGTAGCTAGGAAACATTTCATGTGGTCACAGAAGGCACAAATGTCCTCTGTTTGAATTGAAATTAGGGGATGTTATTTACTGTGTCATTTAGACTCTTTTGATATTTTTAAAGCCCAGGTGCTACTGAATAACTTACTAACTGGAAGCACATTAACAGTTTTACTCCTTTTAGGACAGAGAGAGCGAGAGAGAGAGAGAGAGAGAGAGAGAGAGAGAGAGAGAGAGCGAGAGGAGCAAAGAGAGGATTTAATACAACCCCTATTCCAATGAAGTTGGGACGTTGTGTTAAACAGAAATAAAAACAGATTACAATGATTTGCAAATCATGTTCAACCTGTATTTAATTTGATACACCACACAGACAAGATATTTCATGTTCAAACTGATCAACTTGATTGTTTTTAGCAAATAATCATTAACCCAGAGTTTTATGGCTGCAACATGTTGCAAAAAAGCAGGGAGAGGTGTCAAAAAAGACTGAGAAAGTTGAGGAATGCTTATCAAACACCTGTTTGGAACATCCCACAGGTGAACAGGCTAATTGGGAACAGGTGTGTGCCATGGTTGGGTATAAAAGGAGCTTCCCTTAATTGCTTAATCATTCACAAGTAAAGATGGGGCGAGGTTCACCTCTTTGTGAACAAGTGCGTGGGAAAATAGTCAAACAGTTTAAGGACAATGTTCCTCAACGTACAATTGCAAGGCATTTAGGGATTTCATCATCTACGGTCCATAATATCATCAAAAGGTTCAGAGAATCTGGAGAAATCACTGCATGTAAGCGGCAAGGCCGAAAACCAACATTGAATGCACGTGACCTTCGATCCCTCAGGCGGCACTGCATCAAAAATCGACATCAATGTGTAAGGGATATCATCACATGGGCTCAGGAACACTTCAGAAAACCAATGTCAGTAAATCCAGTTCGGCACTACATCCGTAAGTGCAGCTTGAAACTCTACTATGCAAAGCAAAAGCCATTTATCAAAAACACCCAGAAACGCCGCCGGCTTCTCTGGCCCCGAGCTCATCTAAGATGGACTGATGCAAAGTGGAAAAGTGTTCTGTGGTCCGACGAGTCCACATTTCAAATTGTTTTTGGAAATTGTGGACGTCGTGTCCTCCGGGCCAAAGAGGAAAAGAACCATCCGGACTGTTATGGACGCAAAGTTCAAAAGCCAGCATCTGTGATGGTATGGGGCTGTGTTATTGCCAATAGCATGGGTAACTCTCACATCTGTGAAGGCACCATTAATGCTGAAAGGTACATACAGGTTTTGGAGAAATATATGCTGCCATCCAAGCGTCTTTGTCATGGACGCCCCTGCTTATTTCAGCAAGACAATGCCAAACCACATTCTGCACATGTTACAACAGCGTGGCTTTGTAGTAAAAGAGTGCGGGTACTAGACTGGCCTGCCTGCAGTCCAGACCTGTCTCCTATTGAAAATGTGTGGCGCATTATGAAGCTTAAAATACGACAACGGAGACCCCGGACTGTTGAAAATCTTAACCTGTACATCAAGCCAGAATGGGAAAGAATTCCACCTACAAAGCTTCAACAATTAGTGTCCTCAGTTCCCAAACGTTTATTGAATGTCGTTAAAAGAAAAGATGATGGAACACAGTGGTAAACATGACCCGGTCCCAGCTTTTTTTGAACGTATTGGAGCCATAAAATTCTAAGTTAATGATTATTTGCTAAAAACAATAAAGTGTATCAGTTTGAACATTAAATATCTTGTCTTTGTAGTGTATTCAGTTAAATATAGGTTGAACATGATTTGCAAATCATTGTATTCTGTTTTTATTTATGTTTAACACAACGTCCCAACTTCATTGGAATTGGGGTTGTATATTATTGCCGGTATAGTCTTCACAAAAGTCCATCCATCCATTTTCTGTACCACTTATCCTCACCAGGGTCACGGGCTGCTGGAGCCAATCCCAGCTCTCTTCGGGCAGGGGGCAGGGTATACCCTAAACCGGTCGGCAGCCAATCGCAGGGCACATACAAATAAACAACCATACACACTCACATTCACACCTATGGGCAATTTAGAGTCTTCAATCAACCTACCACGCATGTTTTTGGGATGTGGGAGGAAACCGGAGTACCCAGAGAAAACCCACCCAGGCATGGGGATAACATGCAAACTCCACACAGGCGTGGACAGGATTTGAACCCCGGTCCCCAGAACTCTGAGGCAGATGTGCTAACCAGTCGTCCACCGTGCCGGCTTCAAAAATGTCTTATGAAGTGTTGTATATCTTATGAAGTTCCCCAAAAGTAGTCACTAAAGAGAGAGATGGTTTACTCCAGAAAAAAAATGCATATTGTTCATGTGTAAGTGGAGATGCTGTATTAAAATGAGTTGTCTTTCCCCATAAATGAGTAGGGTTACAATATGTTGGTTTTAAAGAAGCAATCAATTTCTTCTTTGAAGTGGCTCAACATCATTCATTCATTCATTCATCTTCTCCTCACTCGGGTCACGGGCGAGCTGGAGCCTATCTCAGCTATCTTCGGGCGAGAGGCGGGGTCCACCCTGAATTGGTCGCCAGCCAATCACAGGGCACATATAAACAAACCACGATCCACGCACACATTCACACCTAAGGGTAATTTAGAGTACTCAATCAACCCACCATGCATGTCTTTGGGATGTGGGATGAAACCCGAGTGCCCGGAGAAAACCCACGCAGGCGCGGGGAGTACATGCAAACTCCACACAGGCAGGGCCGGGATTTGAACCCGGACCTCAGAACTGTTAGGTAGGTGTGCTAACCAGTCTCCACCGTGCCGCGGCTCAACGTCAAAATAAGCTTTATCGGATTTGATGGTTTAGTCACAGACTTTCCCAAAGAATGTTATGCTTTCCTTTCATAAATGTGAAAAGGAAGTTACATTAAAATGTACAAACTATTGAAATTTATCTTGCCTGGCGGGGAGCTCAGCACCCCTAACCGCTGATGCTGATCCTAGAATCGCCCATGGCATACAGTAGCTGTTTAAAGTTTAAAGTGAGAAGGCAAGTGTGAAGCACCATTCAAACATCCGTCCCCTGATCTTTGTGTGGGAGCTGGGACCTGGCACTCGGGCTGCGTGGCAGTTAAACTGTCACTGGCAGGAACTGTACACATTTGGTGAAGGTGAATGCAACATGGCAGTGCTGCAGGTATGTGTGTGTGTGTGTGTGTGTGTGTGTGTGTGTGTGTGCGTGTGTGTGTGTGTGTGTGTGTCTGACTGTCTATCTGTGTGAGTGCAGCCACCAATCCCCAGTTTGTCACAATAAAACAGTTACTTGTCTCTGTTAGTCTCTCTGGCTTTTGGCCATCCTGAGAAGTAGACTCCAAAATTTTCATTGGACACATTTGGCAGAGTCAGAGTGAGTCAGGATCCTGTGTGGCGTGAGGGTGTTTATGTGTAGGGAGGTGGGGGTGCTGTCACTTTGGCAACACAACTGCACATATTGCAGCGATTACCACAGCGGAAAAATGTTTTTCTGCAACATGCAATTACTACAGATTACAGATTGCCGTCCTTGCATCAGAAGCTCTCGCCAGCAAAGGAGAAACACTGCATGTGTGTGTGTGTGTGTGTGTGTGTCTGTGTGTGTCACACACAAATACACAAACAGACAAAGAGACAAAGAAAGATGAGAAATGATTATAGCTTGCATGAAAAACCACAGCTGAAAAAAATTGGGGACTTGATGTATTTATGGTAGTCATTTAAATGTTAAATTTATATAGATTCTCACAGTCTCAATAAATACACTGCAAAAAATACATTCTGTCCTTCACAAAAGAAATGGGGTTGTTTTAATTTTAAAACACATCTTCTGTGTGTTGCGCACAAGTCCACAACTCGGAATCAAATGAATTTTTGACTTACTGTAATATTTAGTTCCAGGTTACAAACCAACGTTGATACCAAACAGCTTCCCCCACTTTAAACAATATAGATGGAAAAGCAGTGGCCGCAGTAAGGCGGGTCCTTATTTACAAACCCACCAGATCAAAAGTCTGCCCAAAGTGCTCCTATAATAGCACGGGGGCCTTTTGGTGAGCTTATACTCCAATGCTACTTTTAGTAGGTTTCCAAAGAATAAACAGGCCCAGCAACCACATCACAGACCGCTAACTGTCATCATTGGGTGAGTGTACCCGATGGATGATGTGAGGGTGGAGCCACCGTGACACGCTGAGAGGGGGGAGGTGAGGTTGGGTTAATGAGGGTAATCCAATATCTGAGGGTATCTCATTATACAGATTATGGTTGTTTATTTAGAAGCTTAATTGTAGATAAAACAACACTAAACCTGCACTATGTAAAAGAATACTGTATTCTATATGAATATCTTTACATGATAAAGACTGTAATTTGAATTAATTCCAATGTGGATCAATAGTAATTTTTCAAGAGAAACGTAATATTTTTTTTTTTACTATTCAACAGTACTGTGTATATATGTATATATATATATATATATATATATATATATATATATATATATATATGTATATATATATATATATATATATATATATATATATATATATATATATATATATATATCCAAACCCATTTTCCAATGCTTGTTAATTGCACTTACTTTGTATGGTTTGGAAAATCCGGGTCATTACACAACAACATTTGAAAAAACAAAATGACATTTCACAAAACACAGCAATGATGTCATCCCCACATGCCCATTTAGAAATGTGGCACCGTCATGCCAGCACTGCCTTGTTCACTGTCTGCCAGTGCTTAATTTAGTGCTTAATTTTGTATGCTGTCAACACTGTTGCATTGTAGGATAGTATGCTACTGTTCTAGCTAGTATAATCATTTACCAGAAATGCCTTCCGTTCACATATTCAATTCAGACATGGTTAAATTACACATAATGTGTCGGATACTGTGTGTAACTACGAAGAGAGGTTTTAGGCAAAATGCCTCCATAATTTCTGCACGTACTTCTACGACATACACGACAACTGTCTATCACAATCATATATGCATATCGCTGGCGTCGTGCAGAATCCTCTCATCTTGGTGAGTCATTAACATTGCATCTTCAAAAAGAGCAAGCCATATTCAACACTTCAGATTGGTCAATAATTTTAAAAAAAATTTGAAAACACAAAAACAAAACTGAGCCGACCCACATGGGGACTGTATCTGACCAATAGGAGCGATTTGTGGGGGGAAAAAATATTAAATGACCAAATTTAGTCAAAGGAGGTTTCAGCTTGACAGTGACAATGTGCTTTTGTCCTTTCTAGGGCACTTTTGGTTAACATTTCAAGTACAATAACATGATTATGATTAATATTATTGGTTGTGGTTAGTTAGTATTTTATTCAGTAATAAAATATGCAATAATATGCATATGTCATTATCATATTTTATTTTATTTACTGTGGTTCTATTCATTCCTTTTTTTCATTTTTCATTATAGTTGTGGCTGATTTGAAGGAATAAATCATTTGTGTTGCGCAATGAGGCATACAAGGTCCCCTTTGGACAGCTGCTGATGTTTCAAATCCGTGTCCTTTCCAGATAAAGATGAAGATAATAATATAGAAAATTTAAGTATTTTGCTTTGTTTTTTTTGTTTTTTGTTTTTTTGTGTGTGTGTGTTTCATTGAGACAAATAGCTATGGCCATGCTATAATGTTTTGCAGAACAAGTTAATGGTATTCTCCTATTAACAGCAAAATTGCAGAGAGTCAAGCATTCACACAATAACATATTAGATACACAGCATCATGTTTAGCACATTCAAAATTAAGCCCTTAAAAATCAATTTACCGAAATATAAACATAGGTGGAGTTGTCCCCCAACAGCCATTATTTTGCTCAATTGATTCAGGAGGCTTTAATAAGCCCTCGGCTCCACTCTGCACCTTTTATAGAACGTAAGGAGTGTATTAAAGATGCATGAGGCCGATGGGCTCAATGTCTGCTCCAGTGTTTGTCTCATCCCAATTCGTCAGGCTTCCAGTGTATTTAGCTGCCACGTTTGGAGATCAACAACATATGCAGTACTTATATACACAGTTTATATATACACAGTTTCTATACGTAGAGATAGAGTCGGAAAATATGTAGTAATGATAGTGTTAGTATCAGAGTGAACAGATGATGATGATGTAAAATATTACCAAGATTTACCAAGAAATAAGAACAGCAATTGAGGGAAAATTGTCAATGCACTGACAACTGCATGTAAGATGCAAAATAAGCAATCTCCCATGCATGCTCTTGGGATGTGGGAGGAAACACCCAGACAGACGAGGCCGGATTGGAACCCGGGTCCTCAGAACTGCGAAGCAGACATGATAACCAGTCGTCCACCGTCCCACTCTGGTAGGTTAAGTGAAAACTCGATTTTGGCCGTAAGTGTGAATGTGAGTGCAAATGGTTGTTTCT
This sequence comes from Phycodurus eques, assembly GCF_024500275.1. Classification (NCBI taxonomy): domain Eukaryota; kingdom Metazoa; phylum Chordata; class Actinopteri; order Syngnathiformes; family Syngnathidae; genus Phycodurus; species Phycodurus eques. The sequence goes on along the minus strand of NC_084538.1, from coordinate 16,822,156 downwards.
ATGTGCCTTACGATTGTCTGGCGACCAGTCCAGGGTCTACCCCGCCTCTCGCCCATAGTCTGCTGGGATAGGCTCCAGCATACGCATGACCCTAGTGAGGATATAAGTGGTACAGAAAATGGATGGATGGCTGCTTCTTACCAATAAATTCAGCCTGTTTTTAAAGGATGCCCCATTTGTAACGAACATGATGTGTGGGAAAAGCAGCAAAACTGAGTATGTACGTTGCGCCCATGTATCCATCCATCCATCCATTTGGTCACGCATGTCCTTTTCAAGGTTGCGGGGAGCTGGAGCCTCTCCCAGATGGCTTCAGGTGAAAGGCAGATTATATCCCGGACTGGTCAGCAGTCAATATAGAGACAGACAACCATTCACACTTGCATTTACACCGTCGCTGAGAGGGAACTAGTCCCATGCTGTGCACAGAAGTCACTACAATGTCAGTGAAAAAAGGAAAAGAAAAATGTGGCATATCTCAATGGCCAATGTCAAACAACTCATTCTGTTGCTGCTGTTGACTCTCGTTTTGAGCTTCTGGTACCCCATGGTGATGACAATCATATGCCTGATATCTGTGAGTGTGGGCCCTGTTAAAGCGGCCATTTGGTGTCTGCCCCAAGAATGGGCATGCCACGTATGCCTGATCTCGACAAAGCCTGTGTAAAAGGGCAACTTCAAAACGGTCTTCTGCTAAAAACAAGTTCCAGCATTATTTGGTGTGAGCCCAAGTACCATCTCCAAACTAATGGCTTAAATCCACTTAAAGCAGCAGGTCAAGACAGACAGAAGTGGCGTGCAAAGAAGACCACACTTCAAGAAGACTGGTTCCTAACCCCTTCAGCACTTTCATGAAACATGGGCTGTATTCTACAGATTTCGAGTCAGGCTTGCGGGACGATATGGCACCCAGCTCTCTGCCCAGACAATCGGGGAACAAACTCCCACAGGGCTCCTTGGAGGCCCGCCATGGAAGCTCTTCACCGCCCATTTAGCCTTGTGTTGACAACACTTGCATTGGAGCATTGTTATGTTCAGTTGTGTATCCTGAGCATGCTATGAAGACTGCCGCATCAGTAGACTCACACGTTTTGGTGGAGAAATTGTGATGGTTCCATCAGTTTAAAAAATCTCTCTGTCCACAATTTGGCATGAAAAAGAACGGAGTAGCCTGCCAACAGTCCGGAACTTAACCCAAGTGAACCCTTGTGAGATCAGTTTTGGGGCAATGCTCGTGCTAAAGTGACTAGCACAACCGTATTGCCTGATCTGAGCCAACTTCTGGTTGAGGAGTGAGTGTTGTGCCATCCCACAGGAGAGTGTGACGAGGCTGGTGACCAGCATGAGAAATAAAGGGAAATGACAGGAAATAAACAGTTTTTTCAACTGTAAACAATGCAGTGGCAAGAAGCATTGTTACAACAGAGAAATAATCTACCAAAAATGATAGGCCTAAACTTTTCCCTTTTTGTTTCTTTTCAACTTCTGGACAGGTCTGTAAATGCAAGTTACACCCTTTTTTGGTCTGAGTGTTTTTCCAGTATAGACATTTGAGTGTCGCAAGACTTCTATTCTTTTCTTCCTTAGCTCAGCATACCATCCAGCAGCAAGTTATGAATTGTCTTCAATAGAAATCTTATTGTGACAGCATAACCCACCAATACTTGTCCATATTTTTGGGTCAAAACCAACAGAACAAAACAAATGTGAATTTAAAAAAAGAAATGTGCACCACATCCAGCCGAGCTCACAAAGAAAAGCCTCGGAACAACATTAGTAGCATGTTCAGACAGACAGCCCACCTTTTGTCCTAACGTATACTCCCAGACTTTGATTACATGACTGCAGCATATCACCTCTATTTGTCTACAGAATTTGACACATTTATCACAATTTAAAAAAAACAAGCCTGTCTTGACCAATCTTAAGGCAGAATCAATCTTGCAAAACAAGTCTCAGGAATGAGGTTGTGCGTATACTTCCTGCCAGCCTGCATGTCTGCCTGCCAACTCTACTGAATTATAGTAAGATTGACAGAAATAGATGTACAGTAGGGTCCATTTCTGTCCCCTAACGGTGCAGTATAAATCCAAATTATTATTATCATTATTAATGTACTGTATCGGGCCCCACTGGACTCCAGTGTAAGTATTGTATTTGTACCTCTTCCAGGGTGAAAAGGTGTAAAAACTATATTATGTTTCCAAATGTCAAGGATACAAAGGCTGTGTCTTTGAGGGTACCACCCCATTCATAGTACCCCGAAAATTGGGGGTGCAATAAAATAGACTTACTTCGAAGAGTCTAAAGTCACTTTCAGTGGTCTGGAACACAGGGCAAACCAACACTCTTTTGTCAAAAGCCTCCCCTCAATTAAAGAGTTATTGACAAAAACGGCTTGTTCCTGATTCAAACTAAAACAGTAATTAAATGTAAACAATTGAATTGCTCAGTTGTTTTTCTTCTCGTAGAATATCAACATGACCATCAAACATGACATGCTGACACACTTTACAGTGTGGTCAAACCAGAGCCGTGATCAGAGCAACACGAGTCCAAAATGCCAACAACATAAATTTAGCCGCTCCTGTCGAAAATGGATGATGTGGCTTTGAGGGGACCTGTGCAAATGGCTTTGGTGAATTCCATCATCTAATCGCAGACACTCAGCTCCACTATATGGAGCAGAAAAAGTCAAATCCATAGCTTACTGCCTCACGAGGACGAACGAGTAAACAAGCTCAACGTTCCAGAGTCACCGCAGAATTCATCACTCATACAAAAAAATACCCCGAGCCCCGAAGTGGTCCTAATTTAATCCGAGAGGAATAAAACACCATTTCATAGTTGTCCATTCACAGCACTCATATTTCCACTGAGCACAAACCTCCAGATGAAATTTGAGCAGACACTTTTGGGAAGGAATGCATTCAGTGGGTTGAGGGCCAAAGCCTGCCCTGTAATTTGTGAATGTACAGAAATGTGTGACGGCCACAGCTTCTCTAAAGATAGAAATCTTTGTCTTAGGTCATCGCACAACCTCAAACTAGGTCTAATTGGCTCCACAGCCCCCTCTCCAAATGAATAGTTACCCTTCCAAAGTCTTAGTCTGCCGGGTCTGAAAATAGCCCAAAAGTTGACACAGGTTAATAGATTCATTCTATCGAGCTGAAAAAAAAAGAATAATGCGAAACTGGGAGAGGATTCACATGGCTGAGGTTTCGCCCATCTTCAAAGTGACTTTTAAGTGGCTCTGAGGCACAGTGGGTGGCATCCATAGAGGCATGACCCGAATTATTCCAATACTAGTCGTCTTTACATTATGACCTATATGGTTCAACGTTAAATAAGGTTGATTTAGGTTTTAGTCGCATTAGTCATTACATTCAGACCTTTCACTTATGTGAGCCTAAGAATATTAAGTTTGTTTTCGGTATTAAACACAACACAGACCAGGCATGTGTCCAGACATTTTTAGGCGCAAGGGTGCTCAAGCAAAACATACAAAAATATTTGTACAATTAAGAAAAACAGTACTGTATATCATTTATATTATTTCTGTTAACGCAATCCATCACAGTCAATAATACAACTATTAACAAGGAAGGTGAAGAGAAGCTACAGTGTATATAAAAGGTCTACACACCCCTGTTTTAATAGCAGGTTTTTGTGGTATATAAAAATGAGACCAAGATAAATCATTTTGAAAGGTTTTTTTTTTCCCACGATGAGTTCGCCTATCACCTGTACAACTCAATTGGAAAAAAAATCGATATTTTAGAGAGGAGAAGTATGGTAAAAATAAACAAGTGAGTTAACATAGTAGCACAAGTGCACACGCCCTCTTGGGCAGACATTCAAACTCATGTTAAATGGGAGTCAACACACAACTAGAACCATATAAAGTACCACTAAACAAACCCAAAATAAATCTCAGCTTTTCTAGTAGGCTTTTCCTGACATTTTTGCCATCACTATCTTACAACACAAGCCATGGTCCACAGAGACATTCCACAGCATCAGAGGGGTCTCATCGTTCAAAGCTATTAGTCCGCAGAAGGGTACATAAAAACTCCAAAGCATTAATGTCATATATCATTTCATACTGTATGTATAATTCTCCAAAGGACTCAAATGCTTGTCAGATATCAAAGGACTTTGAGTTGAATTGATTACACAGAGGGTCATTTTTATTTTTTTCAAATATTGATGAATGAAGAAAAAAAAAAAAGAGCTGCAGCAAAAGGGCACTTTTTTCATCCAGGTCAAAAGGGCCGGTGCGTAAGTGTCACTTGGGGTCTGTGTGTGCACGTGCCTGATACGGACAGCAGTGCAGCTGAATCTCCAAGGTTGACTGAGGCAAATATTGTGATGGCAAAATGGCAATAGAAACAGGGTCAAACTGTCGTGATCATAAGACATTCGATAACTGTTCAAGCAATGTTTCAAAGAACATTTAATATTCATGTCGCCCATATAAGTGCAAAAATAAGCTCACCATTTTTCACAATATACTAACCAATGAAGTCATACCTTTGTTGATAGTGTAGAAGAAGTTATTGGTTATTATTATTAAAAGACAAAGAACGATAAAACACTTTCAACTTTTACTTTTCTACATTAAACCGTGTATGATGACGCTGGACAAATGTATTACGATACACACATGAACACTCACATATGCTGGGGCCTATCTGAGGTGAGTTTGAGGTTTTGCATGTCCTCCAGCAGTTCTGTCTTGATTTCAAGCCTGACCCACCTAAATCATTAAAAGTCGTTCAGAGCCGTGGCGAGCTCCGTCCTATGCGGCTGAAACTGTAGAAAGTGCATGCTGAAATGCCGAGGTCTAAATGTGACAGGGCACATTAAGGCCAGGCCGTGGCGTATAACTGGAGTGTGTGGTCACAATTTAATAATGAACCAGCTCAATGACTGAAATATCTCGAGTATTAGCATTGTCTCCATTGAGCCTGACTAGAAATAGAGGTTGTGTGGTCATCCATAAGGACTTGGGCTTTGGAACGAGAGAGTCCCAGTTTGTTTCCCGCTGCAAACCAGAAAATAGCAACTACTGTTGGAGAGCTCCTATTCTGCATCCTGACTGCTGTGGGGAGTTATTGAGCAAGACACCGAACTGGGTTTCAGTTCAGGGCTACAGCACTACTTGTGTGCCCCTTTCACTCTGACATCGCTCCATGTATGCATGGATATGTGTGTGTGTGTGTGTGTGTGTGTGTGTGTGTGCTGCTTCTCTGTATGGTGTGCAACACAAATATACAGCAGAGTGTAAATTCAACTTCCCCACGAGGGATTAATATTTGGAAATAATAATAATAATAATAAGTTCATGAATGCCGCGGTGACGCTGGTGTGAGTGGGAAGAACTGTGTCTTACATTGTGGGGATTACACATTTCCATTTTTCCTCCCAAGGGTCCTTATGAGGAAATATTCTGTATGGAGCACTTTTCATTTTACCAATATTTAGGAAGCACTCCGAAAAAAAAGGTGCCTGCAAAAAAAAAAAAAAAAAAAAAAGTGCTAACATTTCAGGGATTTTCCTGCATGGTCTCCTGCTGCTCTCTCTAAATGAACTGAAAAAGATCCAGACCGAGATCTAGCCGATTTAAAAATATCAGCACGTTTTGTTTGCATGTACTGTATTGCATTTATTTTTACATGCATCATGCATCGTAAACTAAAACGATTTAATTTCAATTTTAAAATTAAAACCATCATTTCTGCCTGTGTGGCTGCACTGCGACTGGGAGAATGTATTTTGAAGTTTGACAATTGCCGCTCGATTAAAACACACTTACAAAGGTCACTGGCATGCGGTGAGACTTCATTAGAACATTTTTCTTTTCATTTTCTTTGTGTGTGCGTGTGTGTGTGTGTGTGTGTGTGTGTGTGTGTGTGTGTGTGTGTGCGTGTGTGTGCAAGCCCGTGGCTCTCATTCGTTCGTGTGATAGAGAATAATTGAGGACTGTCACAATAATCTCTGAAGACGACGACAGCACCGACGTTATTAATCAACGAGATTAACTTCGATTAAACATGTTAAAAGAAATCAAGCAGTTTAATTTGAATGCTATAAAAGAAGTCTTGTACATGCTTGCTCCATTCGAAGCATTGGTGGTTAACACCCTGTTTTTCTTTCAGCAGTGATCATATTAATTTCATTTAAACCATAAATGATTTTATGTTTTAAATTCACAAATGAACCATTCTAATAAATAACAAAAGAAATGTCTCTCAGAAAACGCCTGATTTAATACAATATTGTGAGGCGTGTACTGAAAAAAAAAACGCAGTTCCCACACATCGATTATTTAATGAAATGATCAACAGTTTAAATTGAATTATCTGTGAATAATGTGCTACGAATGAACGAATAAATGCAGAGAATTCAAGATCCTTTCAATTCTAAATCACGGAGGGGTTTTATTTCTAGATAGATCGTAGAAATGTATATAATGTATTTATTTGATAGATTTTCTGAATTGACAACTCTTATAGTTGAGCTTCTTTGGGTTAGTGGGTATTAATGAAGTTCATTTGATCTATTTTCGAGAAGAGATGAAAGTGTCCTCTCCCACGCGGAGGCCATTTGAAATTAAAGGCAAATGCGCCAACTAGTGTGTGCAAGCAGAACGGCACGCAGCTTTGTATGTATGGTTTCATAATCTCTAATAAATTCAATTGTGTGATGCGTGGAACATATTTGCCAAATTTGCTTCACTGCCTCAACTGTAGTCGAGTCATTATTATTTGTGGTCTGATTTTTTCAATTGATGACAAATATATGTATTTGCATTCAAAGGGAAGGTGAGAAGCATGAAACCTCATTGAGATGAAAGAGAAATATATGACGAGCTCGTATTTCAATATATTGGCGCAAATGTTTGCTTTGACACGTCATAATAAAAATAAATCCTGTCTCACATAATCTAACAAACATCTTTTTGTCTGACTGAAATGTTCAATGCTATAAAATACAGCAGTTCTGTGCGTGTGCGACTTGAGTCAGTATTTATATGTGATTGAATATTAAAAAAAATGTTGGTACGTTTTTTGTATTGTTTTTTATTTTATTTTATTTTATTATTATTATTTATTTATTTAATTGAAAGAGCGTAAACTCTGGTCATTTGGCGTCCATTCCGGTTTCGAAGCGTCTAAGAAAGAGATGCGCTGGAGGCAGTTGAAGGCTTGTGGAAGCGGCGGCGGCGGCGGCGGCGGCGGCGGCGGCGGCGGCGACTTTGATTGGTCTGCTGCAAGCCCAACCCAGAAGCTCGATTGGCGGAAAGCGTCTCCACACTCCCGACCACTAAAGATTAAAATGACTCGGGTAAACTAATACGCGGCACTCTTGAGCTCTCCATTCAGCCTGGCGACGTCTTCGCGCGCCCTTCATGTGCTCTGCGGTGGATAACTTGGAGTGAAATCTCTGCAGGCGGCCGGCAACCCCTCGATTGGGGTTGTTTTTTTTTTTTTTTTTTTTTTTAATTGACGAGGACCCGGATAAATAAAGTTTGACGCACGTTTTACGCGCGGGAGAAGGACACTTCCCGACAGTTTCAGTGTGGCTTTAGCTGGTTTTATTGGAGTCTTGTGAGATCTGACGCGACTTCTATCAACTATTATTTACGATATTTTGCTTTATTTAAGACGTTTAAGTCAGCTGGACTTTTTTTTTTTTTTTTTTTTTTACACCACCACCACCACCACCACCACCACCACGGCTGGATTTGTTTGTCGCTGACGAAAACAATTTTGACTAACTAGGCACTAGCAGACCCCGAGGCGACCACCACCCCCCTCCCGCCCCACCCACCCTCCCGTCAGTTTGACACTGACCCGAGCTGTTGTTGTGATGCATATTCCCGTAGAGCCGCCCACCACCAGACGGTTCACGCCGCCCTCCACGTCCTTCACCTGTAGTAAGCTCGTAGACGGCACCGGGGCCATGGCGACCCCGGGGCCGCTCAGGGCCAGACCCGACACCAGGAATGTGGTGGACGTCCTGGCGGACCACGCCGGCGAGCTGGTCCGGACCGACAGCCCCAACTTCCTGTGCTCGGTCCTGCCGTCCCACTGGAGGTGCAACAAGACTCTCCCCGTGGCGTTTAAGGCAAGAAGTTCCAAATGATTTTGTCAACACGATGCGTAAAGCGGCATGTAACACATGAACGCATGAGACAATCGCATATTTTTAGACACTTACTTCATTACTGATCCCATCCTGGATGCAACACATTTATTTCAAATGCACTAAAACAACCGCAGCTTGCAATTGACGTGGTGACATTTTGTAGAAATGCAGCCGATCATACAAACGCAATTGCCGTCACGTTTGCATCGATAATAATAATAATATATATTTTTTTAAAAATCAGCATTTATTGATACACGTTTTTTGATAATGAAAACGACTCAGAACTGTCTTTTTTGTTGGAGAATTTGCCATTTCACAACATGCACGTTAATAGGGAATATATGAAATAATGGATCCTGTGTTTCGCATGCATGATTTGGAGCTCCACGGTGACGGTCCCCCTGTTTTTGTTTTTGTTTTGGTGTCCTCCTCCCCTGCAGGTTGTGGCCCTCGGCGATGTCCCTGACGGCACTCTGGTCACCGTCATGGCCGGGAACGACGAGAACTACTCGGCCGAGCTGAGGAACGCCTCCGCCGTGATGAAGAACCAAGTGGCCCGTTTCAACGACCTGCGCTTCGTTGGGAGAAGCGGACGAGGTGAATACACGCACTGTTACAATTCCAAGGAATTTTACTGAGGAACCCGCCGGAGGAAAATATGAAATAGAATTTAAAAAATAATAATAACCTGCAAAATAAAGTAGCAATTTAATCATGATCATTTTTCCTTTACGCCTCCTGTTTTGTTGTTGTTGTTGTAGTAAAGATTAAACATTGCAAGGATTCTAAATGTAGAATGATTTGATTCAGCATTTGACGTGTCGTGCACGCAGATGTTCTCAATCCGTGGGGCGACCCGCTCGCTGTCCACGTGCGGTGCAGTCCCGACAGATGGATGAGTGGTGCAAGTCATCTTTTCTTTGCATTTTCTGCAGACCTATTTTGTTTCGAGGTTAATGCATAAACCTGCGCTGCATTTTTCTTGTGCCATATTATTTTTTAAAACAAATAATTATAATGATGATGACGCCTATGTTCAGGGACACCGTCGGTGGTTGATGACCCTTAAGTGTCCATAACTGACAATGGCCCTTAAAAAATAATAATAAAATAAAATAAAACAAATTTTTAAAAAAATATTTTTCATTGCGCATATTGATGCATATTGACCAAATTCTTTTTCCAGATCCCTGGCATCCCTGCCTCTGTAATATCATAGTAAGAATAGATTTAATGTTTGCATTCTTTGAGAATTCTTCCAGCTGTATTATTATTATTATTATTTTTATTATTTCCTAAATCGCTTTAGAAGTATTTTGGCAATAGGGGGGCTTTTATTGTGTATTTTATTCTGAAGTTCCTGAACAATGGAAGCGGCCTATTGTCCTTAAATTGTAAGGTAGCCCACACATATGATTTAGGCAGTAAATTAACACCATCGTTGCTCCCCCCCCCCCCCCCCTCCTCCCTCCTCCTCCCACACAGTCTCTTTTTAACACGCAATGTCTCTCCCACGTCTGTATGGGACGAGACCCCCCACTTCTCCTCTCCACTGACTTGGATGCAGATGCGGCTAAGATCCCGCCTTGTTGAACAATAAACCATCACTGTGAGCATTTTCAGGCAATCTGGAGCACATTCTCTCAATAATCCAACTCATATAACCACTGTCAGGCCCTCAACTGAGGTGGTCTCAATTGCATTCTTCTCATTCATCGTTTTTCAATGCCGAAGGCCTCAGCGACACGAAAGCAACCGACGTTTGGAGGCTGAGGAAATAATGAACTGTTTAAAAACAAAGGGTTTTAATAAATGACATCAAAGTATTTGTATAATCATACATGTAAATGCTGCAATGCTGTTTGTGCAGGAAAAAGCTTCACGCTGACCATCACAGTTTTTACCGGACCGCCTCAAGTGGCCACATACCACCGCGCCATCAAGGTCACTGTGGATGGGCCACGTGAACCACGAAGTGAGTACTCGCACGCACACACACACACACACACACGTGCTAACACGCTTTATCAAAATAACTTGTTTTTTTAAAACAATTTTGGCAGGCTGCCTTTGGGGTACCAGCTGATGTGGTGTAGTCCCTTGACAAAGTGCAGTCTGTTGAATGGTCATCAGAGAATCAGCACTTCTGAGTGGCAACCCGAGTGGGAAAAAAGACAAACGTTTGTCTTCTTGTAGCACTAAAAAGGCAAAGGCTAAAACTAATATCTAACACGTGGTTGGTCGCTGTCCTTTGCCAAGGTCAAAAGTTAATAGACAAAAAATGTGGGGTCGTGGAGTTTGCACGATTTCCCCGTGCCCGCGTGGGTTTTCTCCGGGTACTTCCCACATTTCCAAAACAAGTATGGTCGGTTAATTGAAGACTCTAAATTGTCCTTTTGTGTGAACGTGAATGTGATGAGTTATTTGCGTATGTGCCGTGCGATTGGCCGGCAACCAGTTCAGCTGAAAAATAGCTGGGATAGGCTCCAGCATGCTTGCGACACTCGTGAGGATTAGCGGTACAGAAAATGGATGGATAGACTGATATGTTATGTAAATTATGTCAACTGTAAGGATTACGGCAGAAGGGACGACCATTTGTATTCTGGGGCGGGATGGGTTTGTTATATTGTAACTCTAAAGTATAACAAATTTCAAATAATCCACTCTTTTTATTTTTGTACAGATTTAAAAAATATGTACAATCATTTATTGTTTGACACGTACCATCCCACCACAAGATTTCATGCAAATCACTTGAGTAGTTTTTGCGTAAACTTTCACGACTAGTAAAAAATAGCACTAAATACTAGCTGTCCTCTTTTTGTTTATTGTTAGAGTCCTCATCTTTATTGGATTCCTTTGTGGGCTACATTGCCTCACAATCGTATTTTTCAAAACTGACACAGCTATAGTCATCTCGCAAACACACCCCATAATTTGGGTTTTATGGCACAAACAGTCCTGTGCCATGTTGCACTGAATTCTACTGCTTGGTGGTAACGTGGCTTTAGATAACCGCCTCGACCCACCAGACCGTCTTTACCTTCTAGTCAGACCAAGAGTCATACTTGACCAACCACACGCTGTAAGTAGATCGTCATTTAACATGCGGGTTGACTCCCCCCCAAGTGTCATCCCCGGCAGGGAGGCGTGCCTCCTAAAGCTCACATTCACATGTGGTTTAATACTGCTAATGTGAGGAATGAAGCAGAGCAGCCCTTCGATGAGTCAGGGCCTGATGGATGCAGCCAATGCGTGCCATTCTTCATGAGCTCAAGGTGGGATAGATGGGATGGGTAGGATTTCATGACCATTCCTATGGAGAGACCCAGTTTCAATGGTTCGAGCGTGGAGGGTTTCGGAGCGGTCCAAACGGGCAGATAGCTGAGGCGTGTGCTCATGTCTGTGCACAGGGATATTTGGGACGGGGGGGGGGGGGATTTACTTCAGTCATAACAGAGCACGGAGAGAGAGGTATCAAGTGCCACACGGGGGGGTGTACGCCTGGCAGAGGGGCCGGGGGGCACTCAGAGAGGGTCTTCGGCACCCACTGACATCCCCCCCGCCCCCCCCATGCACCCCTGCAAGGTTGCACGCTATTTGCAGCGGCAAGAGAACAGTGAGTGCAAACAGGGAGGGACTCGATAATAATAAACAGTGAGTGTGTGTGTGTGTGTGTGTGTGTGGATAGTTTCAATATGATTGTGTGTGCATGCATTCACATGTGCATCTGCAAGCGTCTCATTTTGAAATAACTGCATGCATAAAAGACGTCTCCTGCCTGCCGGCCTGCCTGCCTGCCTGCCTGTCAAAATGTTGCAGCTCTAGCTGAGGCGTCAGCGTGGCCACGCTTCTTTTACACTGACCCATTTTTAAAAGGTGACACGGTTTAATATCGGACGGGACCGATTTAGGTCCCTGCCAAAGCTGATGGGGCTTCAGTCAATATAATATGCAGTCGTTTAAGATGTTGAAACATTTTTGAGTGCAGGCTACTGCACTTGGCAAATGCCACTCAAAACATTCGGTTCAGCTACACAATCTAATGGCATCCAATACAGAGTTGTATTAGAATTTGCTTTTTGCAAAAATATGAATAATGCTCCATTTTGCTCGAGAGTGTCTTAGAGCTTGAGTTAGACTTTTGTTAAACTATATAGTCTTATGGATGTAGTGGTACACAAATGCGCACAGTTTATATTTAGAAGCGTTTCCAATGTTTTGGTTTCTTTATTCATAGACATGACATTTGAATGTAAGAAACATCACTCAGGATGATTCTTTGAACTTCTACGCTGCTGCAAAATACAACCACAATGTCAATTTAAAAAAATGAGAAAATTATTAGCATTTTTCAAAGCGATTCTATTTCAAGCAAATGCCCTTTTAAGTCCTTTTTTTAAAAAATGAACTATAAAAGAGAAATATAAGACGAGACAAAGGGCGTCTTTTATTGAAACAAGAAGTACTTTGAAAGAATATCAGTCGTGTCATGTCACGACAAAGAACATGAGTATGCATGCCCATTCAGAAATGATCAGGACCATAAAAAAAACCTGATTCTTTTCTAAGCACAGGAGACCAAAGGCAGAGAGGCACTTTGGCCAACTTTTTAATCTTTACAAAAAACACTTTTGCCAACACATTAAACCAACTGCATGTTTTTTTTTTTTTTTTTTCACGACACATGTGATCCTCAGGACAGTTATACATTGTTTCGGTGTTCATCGCTTCATCCAGGTTTTCCTGCCTTCACCTGCTATGTCGCCTCATGTGCACGTCAATGCAGTGCAGAGAAACCAGCCTTGGCTCTGCCCTGCTCACCTGGCAGTGCAGGTGTGTGCTCGCATGGCACTGAAGGAGTGTATATGGTTTTTAATCATAATGATGATTCAGCATGTCATCCTATAGTGTAAGAAAAATATAGGCGCACACTAGTCATCTTCATTATGCTGGGCTGTGAATTCACACAGATTATATTCCCCGAACGCAGAATAAAGTTACATGTTCAGCTCAGTATTTTTGTCTCCCTCACTGCTGATTTCCTCATCACACATCCGGCATGCGTCACCCCACTCGATCTATCTGTCGTATTATTATCAAACTTCTGCTGAGGCCAAACTGGAAGCACAACTGTCGCAACTGAAAGCTCCCCCTCTTCTTCTTCTGAGAAGCAGTTTTGGCAAAAACCAACAGACACTCGCAAAAAAAAGGTGGTTGTCGCTACTATCAGTTCCCTCAAACCACACGCCCTTGCATGGTTCCTCTCACCAATAAATCCGCCAACTATATTTTGGGTGCTCTTCTCATTGCCTCACTTATGCATGAGATCAGCCGCTCCCGATACACTCATGGTGCGGTGGGGAAGGGAGGGGTGCAGTGCACTGTTTGTATTTCTGTATCTGCAGCGCTCTTCACTGTCAAATGAATCAGAAGCTTCATGAAGTCATTGCGTCTGTATTTTCAGCTCGTGACATCACATTCTAAAAAAATAAAAATAAAAATGTGGAAGGTGGACACTCAGCAGACACTTTATAAGGTAAAATTGGAGATCTGATCAAATAGATATATATATAACGATTTTACATAATGCTCAGTATTGACACTGTGAGAGAAGATTTCTCACTATTTCTAATCTTAAGGCAACAGTTTAGAAACAAAACCCCATTATTGTACAAGGCTATCGTAAATCACTGAAAACTACAATCACAAAAATCTAATGAAACTTATTGGTTACTTAATTAAAACCTGACATTTCTTTTAGCTCTACGTTGAGCATTTTTGTCTTTGCAAAAGCAGATTTCACACTTTTTTGATGTCAGTGGGTTGTGCGTGTATACCCTGGACTGTATGTCACCTTTTTGAGGCAGATAGAAGCGTGAAAGTGAACGTGAAATGCTCGTCTGTGGAAAGTCTCTGAATGTGACTTCAGCTTTTAAACTAAACAGCTCGAATTCTAACTAATTTATGTGAATTCAGATGGGCTTGTGAATGCTTTTTTTTCTCCGAACACCCAAATTACCTTTAGAGCCGTCGAAAAGAACAACAGAAAAGATGTCGGAGGCGTAGCATGCGGTGAAACATGAAATAATATATGAATACACAGTCACACATGGACACACACACACACGCATACCCCAAGTCTGCTTTTATATTCCTGGAGTTGTAGGTAGCTGTTACACACCCAGTCGAATAAATACAGGCAACAAAACACGACCGAATGTGTGTGCTTTGTGTATATGTGTGTGTGTGTGTGTGTGTGTGTGGCTATTTGCATTTGGCACACATACTGTACAAAGTATGCAAATAGACGCACAATGACATTTGCTTCTTTTTCCTATGATATTGCAGTCCTTCCCTAAAGTCAACAAAAGGCTGTGTGGTTGTTGTTGCCCCTTGTGTGTGTACGCGTGTGTGTCTGTGTGTGTGTGTGTGTGTGTCGCCGCTCATGCACCTGCCAGGTGCTTCCATCGCTTTAAGTCGGCGCCCCGTTGGCCACGCCCCTGCTCCACAAATCACATGAAAGGCTGGGCCTCAGTGCGAATTGCTCTCTCAAAGGCAACTTTGATGTTTGAAAATGGAGATGGGTGTCTTTGAAAGAAAGGCCTGCGGGTGTATCAGTGCCAGGGGAGGGCGTGTGCTGGGTGCTTTCCTGACTGCTAATGCCTTCCTTGCACTGTGACTGGCTGATATACTGCATAACCTGGAGACATCGCCTGACGACACTATCAGCTGATCTATGTCTAGGTAGCATTTGCTCATACACAGAGATGAGAAAAGGATGATTTTAAGCAGCATATGATAAGAGAAACAACATCATGCAGTAGTTTAGGTAGTGGCCGGTGATCGTAAAGTTCTTTCTACTTCTTAGGAGAACTACTTGGATTCGGTGATCAAAATATATGGCAAAGATAACCAACATTTGTGGAATGTAGTGGTGTATGTTAAATACAATTTAACAGCAGTCCATCATAAAATCCTACACTCGTGATGGTTGACAAATGTTGTCCAAATATGTCCGTATGCTCTTTTGAATGAATGTTGAATTTTTACTCGAACTTCATTTATGGATTCATGTGTGAAAGAAGACACATTTTTTCATGAAGTTTGAATTGATTTTTCATAAGCTGGGAGTAGTGTATTATTAGACCAATTTTTTTTTACCGGTGCCCGCAGCAGTTGACCCCTTTATTGAATCAGTTAACACCTTCCCAAGTGGTGGGTCGCAGGGCCATTTTGGATGGGTCGTGGACAGGTAGTAAAAAAATGAGAGCATAATTCAGACTGTTAAAACCGTTGCAGTTGCTGTAGTCTGCAGCCCTCATTTCCTAAACTGTTAATGTTGCACTTTCCTAAAAAGAAGAGCTCAGTGCCAAAATATAGAATTTGGTACATGCAGTTATGTTCATCCTCAGTTTCTTAATAAGGTGCTCTGAAAGGCACTTTAAACATGTCAGGATATGATATTCCTACATTTTCAAGGGCTGTTTCGGAACAATACATGTTCTTTATTGTTCCTTGTGTAATAGTGGGTCGCGACTTAGCAACAATCGAAAGATGCGGGTGCCAGGGTGATAACCGTTGACCTAAACACTTACCTAAACATAGAAAACATACTACTCGTTTGTCTATTAGCAGCACTTGCAAGTTGGAGCAGAAAGACAAAGTTTCTCCAACTACAAGGGGAAAAAAGATGGTCAAAGTCACAGAGTGTAATATGTGCTCTTCAAGCCAGCTGATGTCTGTGAAAGCCACAATAGCCTCAGGCTCGAGTGCCCTCTCTTTTTCCACTCAGACTAAAATTTCCACCCTTTATTTGCTGACGCCAGATAGAACTCCCAGACACACTATGAATTACCAAATTATTTACAGAGGCCCCAGACAACACTATGAATTCATTGCGATCATGGAAGTATGCCGCCGAGGAAGACATTTTCAGAAAATGACCGAGACACGCCGCCAACGCCGCTTCCCGCCTCCCTCCAGCTCCCCTCGAGCTGCTAAATGCACCAGCCAAGCGTCTTTCCTGTTTACTTACCTACGAGGGGAAGTAAAATGCTCGCTCTGTGTGTCCTCGCTCTTCCATATTTACTCGGACCCACACAGGAGGGACCCATTACAAGCTTTCAGGCATAATTCAATAAAAGTTCCGATCTGCATTTAGAAAAATAAATGGCCCATGAGTGGGGGGATATTTTCTCCTCGGCTGCATTATGACAATAAACCGTTTTCTCTCGCCGAGGCATCAGGCGCAGGGGTGAAGTGGAGTGTGTGTATGTGTGTGTGTGGTGGGGGTAAGCACCTGCTGGTTACTGGAAAGGACTTTGTGTACCACCACCATGTGGTTTGGATGTTTATTTCTTCAGGCTTTATTGGTTAGGAACAGTGAGCAAATAATAGGTGAAGCGAGGTCTTTTTTGTCATTCCAGGAGCACAGAAGGTTGTAATCCTGCGGGTAAACACAGAGGGAAGCCTTGGCGTGTAAAACTGTGCAGGAAATATCACAGAAGAAGAGAAGCCCATTCTTTGTGACTCCACCTGTAGTGACAGTGCGAAAGTGACACGTTATGTTCGCATGCTTGCACAGTGGAAAAAAGTCACACATTTTATATTTCACACTTTACTTTGACTGAATTGTCATGAACACAGAGGGTCAAATGCACGATATTGTGCGTGGGATAGTATGCACCGACGTGTTACAGCCGTTTGACACTTCTACTGGCATTGCATTTATGTATGTGACAGCAACAGCATCTATTTCCTTTCCCACAGCCTCGTGAGGCCCCACCTTTCTCCCAATGACACATACTGCATATGCACTCACAAACACAACACGCCATTCACCTTTAAAGCTACACAATAGCCCAGTCAAAAGCAGTGTAGTGGAGCCCCCGCTATTCTTGGGGGATAAGGACCCGGCCGGACCG
Organism: Phycodurus eques; assembly: GCF_024500275.1. NCBI lineage: Eukaryota > Metazoa > Chordata > Actinopteri > Syngnathiformes > Syngnathidae > Phycodurus > Phycodurus eques. The sequence goes on along the minus strand of NC_084538.1, from coordinate 16,805,069 downwards.
CGGATAGTGAAAATAGTGATTTTCACTATATTTCACTGACTTTGGCGCGGGCAGCGTGGGTTCAGTTCCCACTCAGTGACGGTGTGAATGTGAGTGCGAATGTTTGTTATATATGTGTCTATATGTGCCCTGCGACTCACTGCCGACCAGTTCAGGGTGTAGTCCGCCTTTCGCCTGAAGTGAGCTGGGATAGGCTCTAGCGCCTGGATGGATGGATATATATATATATATATATATTTTTCAATTTCTTCTTTTTTGGGGGGAACCAATCATGAAAATGTAGTGTATCCCTACTTATTCAAGCATTTTTTGGGTGTATATATATATATAATATAAAATATATATAAAAAGAAGAAATTGAAAAATATTTTGAAATAAAAGGAAAAAAATTTAAAATTGAAAAAGAGATCTGTGAATAGGTGAATCCACTGGTGCCGAACTGCAAGTATGCGGGGGCCCACTGTATTGCTTTAATATAATGTGTCACTAGAGCCCAATTGGGCTCCTGTCTGTGCTCCACAAGCACCAATGAGAAAGGCAAACAGCCCCCCCCCCCCCCCCCACCAAAAAAAAAAAAAAAAACCCCTGAAAAAAAGCTCAGCTCATATCCTCGTAAACGTCTCAAGTCCATTCTCGAAGATAGACACATGCACACACATCACCGAGAGGCAGGACAAAAGACGGCCGATTGGTCTGAAGTATGCTGTGGGCGCTATTGTGTTGGTCGGGGATCTGGGTGCGTTTGGCACCCCTTGCTTCTCTTTGCCTGCCTCAACCTGCCTCCCTGTAGGCCAGCCCTTGTGCGACACTGGCTGTTCTACACACAAACACACGCAACGAGCCTTATCATCTTATCAGAGAAGGAAGGCTGCGCTCTCTGCTCAAGCAGTTTCATGTAGCAACTTCCGTTAATGGGAGGGGGATTTTCACACTGCTGTTGTCCCCCGAGATGAATGCTGCATCTGCCTGAGGGACTGGAGCGCTGCGGCAAGGGAGGGTGAGATAATGGCGTAAAAAAGACACCAGAGTGTTTGAAAAGATACAAATTTGGCTTCTTGCACACATCCTGCACCCCCACTTTCAATTATAATAAAAATGTGTGTTATGCGCCAAGTCTTAGAAAACGCTTATGCAAATGAGCTTTCAGTTGTGTAATGTCTGCGTGTGGCGAGCATGGATTCATTTAGGCCCAGACGAGACAGCCACAATCACCAACCGAGGGTAAAACCCACATCCTTCAGGGTCAGCCTCAAAACAAGAACTTTGATTTACCCCAGTCGAAATACCTAAACGTGTGATTGGTGGCCTTGGGAGCACCAAGCTGCGTGCTGCTGCGGTGATCCACTCTGAGCTGTGTTGGTTGGTGCAAGCAAAAACACAAAAAGGGAAGTTCGAGAAAAAGAGGCGGAAAGACAGGCAGGGTAGCAACAAGGCTGTTAGGGGCTCAGGAGGAAGAGAAAGACAGGTGTGCATGACTTTACTCAACAGATGTTGAAACCTTGTTGAAACGGAAGTTTGCTCACACGCTTCAACTGTTGCTCCACTTTAACAATTGAACAAACTGGATCAGGTTCCACAGCTGAGCTTTTGCTTCAACTGGTACATTTTCGTGCAAGTCAAATTGGGTATCTCCAAAATAACAACGTGATATACAGTATTTCCTATTACTCCTCGATCAATCATGCCTGCCACTGACTTTGCGGTCCAGACATGGTTTTCATTTCAATGTGTGATTCATGCTGTCAACTTCAATTCTAGCCTGTTATCTGCTGCCTATCAAGTCCATTTATATTGCAAATACAAATATTTACACTTCAGATATACTTGGTGCAGACTTGGATTTGGGCCAAAGCACGTATTGCCCTTTGCTGTCCAGATAGAGTTTCAGTTTGCCCCCGAAAAAGCACCCAGCCCTTTACTAAAAAGAGCTTGTGTTTACTGTGTCTCCCTGTGCACGGGGAACATGTTTCTTTCTTTCAATGGAGACAAACACACATATAGAGGGACCAAAGTGGAGGATGAAGGAAGGGAATATGTCATAGTATTTGAGCTTTCCACCTTGGGGCGACTGCGTTAAAGGCCCGACGGTCGCAGTGAGCAAATACCCTCTTCATGTTGGTCTGATAGAGGCTTTGTGGAGGGAAAGTTGGCCAGGACTCCATCAGGTTTGCTGTTAACGCGCTCTGTCTTCAAACACTGTGGTGACCTGATCTTGTGAAAAACAACTTTTCACATCTCTACCACTAAATGTTCGGCGTAGGGCAGAGGTGCATGCTACATGAGAAGTCATTTTGCAGGGAAGATAAAACAATCAGGAAATGTAACACTCACAAAACAAAGCGAGGGTGACGACGACACACCCTTTCCTTCTCAGTACATTATTAATACCAGACATTTTATATCAAGCATTTTATTTGTTCTTCATAGACTTCCATAATGCTTTCAGAGGATTCAGAAAGGAGGCTAGTAAATCTACAGCGTCCATTTCGGCTTGGCTACATATTGAGCGCCACTGTTTAGGCCTCATGTGTGTACTGGCCCCTTTCTCCCAGCTCTATCTTGTGGTTATGATATCATAGCAAGAAAAACAGGGCATTCTCTCCTAAGTGCACCCTGACACATAAAATATTCATCCAACCACAAAAACCCCTCTGAAAAGGGGCTGCAGTGGATCTTTGGCACCCCTCTTGCCCTGCAGAGTAGAAGTCAAACGTTGGCGGTCGCACCAGATGCGCTGCTGCAACTGGGGTCGACAAGCCAAAGTATTAACCTGAACATGAGGGGAAACTGTGAGATACGGGTGAAAAAGCAGAGATATAAAAAATGTATACAAGGTCTTCAGCGATAAGCGTAAAGTTTTCTTTTGCACCAATACCATGACAACCCACAGTCACCAGCTTCAACTTTGCCCAACAAAAATGCGCGTGACTCGCCAAAAAAAAACGAAAGTCACTTCTTGTACTACTATATATAAATCAATTGTGTTACTGTTACGTGTGGTGTGCCACCCTCGTACAAACTTTGCCACACTAACATAACGAGACAATGTTTATTGCAAGACAATGATGTTGTTTTGTTAGATACGTTTTGTTAGTGTGGCGCAAAAATGGAAAAAAAAGTGTCTTGGATAAAAATCTTCGTTTAGCTTTTGACTTGCATTTCCCACAGTGACTCAAAATTTAAATGGACATTAGAACGAGGGAGAGCCGAAGAGCAGGAAAAAAAAAACTATTGCTTACAAACAAAACCGGCCCTACACTGTCGCTTGCGATTTGTGTACGCTTACAAAAGAAATTGAATAGAATTGTTTTTTGGGGGGTTTTTTGTCTTTCATTTTTGAAATAACAGCGCTAGCTTTAAAAATAAAAACCTTAAATAATTTGATTATCTAAAATATAAAAATAAAAAACTAATAGATACAGGTTGTCAACAATGCATGTGTAATATACAAGGGTTTTTTTTGTTTGATATGCATATGAGTAACGTTGATTCGGCCAGTAGACACTGAGTTGGTTCAATCTTCACAAATGATCTGTAATAGTTAAGAAAAATTTTTTTATTTACTTATTAGCATTCCATGTTGTAGCTAATTGCTCAGAAGCAAGTTATCAGTTAAACAGCACACGGTGCTAAGTAACTGGGGGCGAGGAGCATATTTATATTAGGATTTGGAGTCCCGACTAAATTTATTCTGTATGTCACATCATTATTTGGTTTTAGCCAGTTAATTAGTTAAATCATACAAAATTGCTCAGTTTCAACATATATTGCAGTGTTAATAAAATGTGTTGTCACTGATCACAACACAATTAATTGCATTTAGACCTATAAAGGCTAAATGAACAACTTCAGAGTATTAAATAAAATCTGCTGATGTTAATTAGAAAAATACACGTGGTTATTTTTCTAACATTTGCATGAGTGTTTACAGCTACCAATTTAGTCACACTGTTATTGTGATGATAAATATTGAAATATCCTTTATGTGGGAGTAATCATATGTAATTAGCAGATTTTAAAATCAGTTTCCCCAAATATATTAGTGTGTGTGAATGATTAAATGAGAGAAATTAACTTTGTACACATTGTAAGTAGCTCCTTTATGAAGTTTAGTCCATTACCTTAGTTTACGGACAGATCTGCCACATCAAATATGGCGGACAAGGTTACGTAAGGTACATGTTCACAGATTAGACAGTATTTTTGAAATCATATTTTTTAATGGTATCGTTTACCACTCCAGTCTCCGTATTAACTATCATCGTAATGTCTTGTCAGTTCATAACTGACATGAAGATTAGTTGACATTTGACCAGCGATCGGTAAACTAATTTCTAAAGTTAGTGTAGCTGACCTGTAGTTTCCAAGTGATGAATGACGTTTGATGATGTTGTTGTTGTTGTGTCTCTTATCTTTGAGTTGCATGTTGCCGTTCTCGTTTTTCCAATTATTATTTTTTTTAAACGTGATCATTGATTTTTGAATTTAAATGTCATCATTTTCGGCACTCCCTCCATGATACATGCGTCATCAAGTTGCGTCTCCACTTCACGTCACAGCATAGTGGTGGTTTGGCAGGTGTGCGGCGTACACCACTCAAAAAAAGAACTTTTCTGTCAAAAACAAAGCTCACACTCTCTTCACTATTGCTTATCTATTATCATTTGTAGTCATATTAATTGGGAAATAGTGTTTCCATTTGTAAGAGTTCATAGTCATGACTAGTTGTAATATAATCACAGGATGTATTTGACCTTTCGCCCAAAGTCAGCAGGGATAGCTCCCTGGAACCCTGAACAGGATAAGCGGAATAGAAAATGGATATTTGGAACTGGAGGGAGAACCACGGCGTATTAGACAGCTATTATTTACTACTACTAGAAATTAACCACAAGAAGCAAAGGCGAAAAGAACTGATCATCCTTGCATGTGTGTTTGGAAAATGTAGTGTGCTGCCCTCCACCCACTCTAACTCAATTCAGCTGTGAAGTATCCAGGAGACAGAAGCAGCAGGTTGAGTGAGAGCGTTTCAGCCAACATTTGAGAAGGTGAGGGAGAGCGTTTTAACGTCGCCTCCCGCTTGATTAGAGGTGTTAACAGCGTCTGTGGCCCCCGTGTTAATGAGCTCCAGGCGTCATTCTAATGAAGCCTCCGCTCCCCCCAAAATAACCCTCTCACCCTACTATAACCTTCCTCTGGAAGCAGGATTCAAGTGTGTGTGTACTTGTGGCCAGTTTGAATGATCACTAAAGAGGCACACTATTCCTCTTGCGGCCTTCAAAAAACTGGCCAATTATCATTTCTTTCCTGCCCGTCTGCCTTTTTTTCCAACCAGTGATCGGTGGGATGTATCATTTCCCTGACCTGATCCTTTTGAGGTGGTGTAAATCTCTTAATAACTACAGAAGGACACATATAGGGGCTATATTTGGAGGCTTTCCTCCCCTGGCAGCCCCCAGACCAGACAGTAGCCTCAGTGTGGGTGACTGACTGTGTGTGCATGTTTGTGTGCGTGTGTCATAGTGTGTGAGAGAGAGGAAAGAGGGGAAAAAGACAATCTGACTTTCATTCTTTCCTTCGATCGTGGTTTAAAACAAAAGTGGACCTTTGGTGAATAAAAACAAACCATATGAATAAAAGTTTTACTTAGCTTCTAATCAGTCTTAACTAGTCCTTTTGGTTCCCATCCATCCATTTTCTATTGCGCTTGTCCTCATGAGGGTAGCGGGTGGGCTGAAGCCGATCCCAGCTGACTGTTGGCGACAGGCGGGGTGCACCCCGGAGTAGTCGCCAGTCAATCACAGGACAAAAATTGACAAACAACTCACATGAACACATATGGTCAGTTTAGAGTCTTCACGTAAAATCCACACAAGCAGGCCCAAACTGAGTTGCAAACCCTATCGACTGAGACATACGCGACATTATTCCGTCCTTCACTAAATTCCTCTAAATCTTAAGCTTAATCTCTTTATCATACCGAGCCATTTTTGGACAATATTATGCTTCTGGCACAGTTTGGTAAAGGCCCTTTTCTGTTCCTGCATGACTGCGCCCCAGTGCACAAAGCAAGGCTCATAAAGTCTTGATTGGTGTGGAAGAACTTGATCAGGCACCCTCATCTAACATCAGTGACCTCTGAGCTCTCATTGTTCTTCTGGATAAATGCACAAAAAAATAATTCACATACAGACACGCCAACATTTTAGAGAAAATGCTCCCAGGGGATTGGAAGACAGGACCAAGTTCCACTTCCTGTACATGTAAGGGCCAGCTGTCCCAATAATTTTGTCCACATCGTGTATCAGCGTGTGTGCTGACAACATGATCCTAGGGACAGGCTGGCCTGATGGGCGGAATCACATCCCAAAAAATAAACAGAACTGCTGTGTCTGCTCAGACAGATGAGTCATTAGTGAGTCCTTCTTTTTCACACACAAACTCTTTGTTACTGAGGCGTTGGGGCTGATGTTTAAAAGATGGCCAGCATACACTTCAGATAATATTATATCAACACACACACACACACACCAGAGCACCGTGTGTGTCTGCGTACGTACTGTTTGTGTGTTTGTGGTGGGGGATAGGGAGGTTGATATTTCTATATTGTTGGTAAAGAGGGGATGGAGGGGAGGCGGTGGGCACAACCAAATGGACAGAGCGGTAAACGAGATGAAAATTTACCCATGGGTCAGCCTCCAAGTGAAGATATATTGCCCATGGGTCAGGGAGAGAAAGGACGGGCAAAATCCATATTGGTCCGTCTGCCTTGCCCCCTTTATATAGTGATAAAATATTCAAATCCAGCCATTACTTCACATTAGGGTAGTCTGCAGAGATGCCAATGAGAAAACCACAGAATGTATACATGGCGGTTCACACACAGTTTTGGCGCATTGATAGTTACATTAAAATCTCTTCCTCCCATTAGAGGGAATAACTCTCATCCGGACTTGGACATTAAAGGTGTGTCCAGATAATTTAAAGTGTGGGGTGTGTGTACATGTAAGAAGACATGTGAGTGTCCACATAAAAGCCATTATAATAGGTTTTTTTAAATTAACATTAAGGCAAAGGGGTGGGTTAGTCTTCTGGGGTCTGCATAAAGATTAAGGTTGCTAAAAGTGAGCTGATGTTCACACAAACACACCAAATACTGATGACTGCATGTTCTTCTAGCTCTATCTGGGATTTTCCCTATCACTAAGTGTTTTGTCAGTCAAAGTTGGATGTGTGTGGTCAATATATTTTTGTCTGACAATTCAAGGAAAATAACAATTCTCAGGAAATAATTTCTAGCATTTTTACTGGCGTTATCTGCGGGTGACACGACAGCAGGTGCAGCCAGGGCAACACTAGAGTCTGGCCCATTTTTTCAAGGTCTGCTACCATTCTGAACAATATTTTTGTGTTTGGAGTTTGAAAACAGGGTGACATTGACCCCTTATGTAACGTCATCCAGTGTGACTTGTGAATTAAACTGGTAAACATGAACGGACTTTGCAAAGCAAATCATTCCCTATCGCATTTATTATTTACTTTTGACTTTTTGTGAATATGACAACAACCTTTTCTGTGGTTTTTTTTTCACATTTTTTGATTATAGTTGGTCCATTAACCTTTTTTTTTTTCCACGATTGTTTGTCTATCAGGACACAGAGTGAAGATGGAAGACTCTCAGAAGCAATTTTCGGACAGGCTGTCAGAAATCGAACGCTACCAGAGAACCATGCGAATAGGTCCGGTGAACAATAACCCTCGGCCCCTTCCCCAAAGTCACCTAAGCACCACACCAGGTGAGCATTACATATACAGTGGCCACAAAACAACACACCACGTGACAAAGTCAAGGTTTTAGTTTGCCATTCTAAAGAGCCTAGTGGTTACGAATTCTGTCTCTGAGCTCTTCAGGCAGTTCCTTTCAAGAGCCTAGTGGTTATGACTTCAGCACCAATAATTCTGCCAGGCAACAAGCATTTGATCAGGGAAAAGTATCAGAACAATACTAGCTAGCGAGACTTTTATTTCATTTCATCATCCCTCGATCCATTTTCCGTCCACGATCCCATTTTATCCTGTTAATTATTTGAGTGGTTTAGCTTGTTTGAGAAATTTTAATTCAAAAAGAAAATCATAAAGAAGAAACGGAGTGTAATTTTCCTGGTACTGCATGTAGCTTACCTAAGTGGGTGGGGCCCAATTATAATGATTATTATATTTTTTGATAGAAACACTCCGCTGTACTGAACATAATGGAACTTATGTGGTCTGTAGAGTGAATCTGTCACATTGACACAGTATATGCTGTACAATCAGCACGAAATACCAAGCCTTGCAGAGGAAAGGGGTTAGTGGTATACCCCAATTCTTTGTCCCCACATGCCCCGCGTTGGTGGGTCCAAGGCCCCACAGCGTGCGGCTCTGTGGCCAGGTGCTACGGCGGATGCTGCCAGCCCCAACTTGGCGTGGGTGCAGAAGTTGGCCTCTGCACTCCACACACGACAGCCTCAGGAATGTAACAGCTGCCCGCTACCTTGGCAATCACGTCACTCCCAGCCTGGCTGAATTCTGGGGGGGGGGGTATAAGGGGGATGGTGGGCTTAGATTCAGACTGAGGTGGTTCGATGTGTGCATACACTGTGAACAGCTGCGTGGGTGATGGCTGGAGTGAAGATGAGTGTACATTCTCTGTCATATGTCAGAGACTTTTTAACAAGATTCCACGTCTGGACTCACGTAGACTAAACACACACAGTTTGCTCTCCTTCTCTTCCCGCCCACTCTTTAGTTCTCATGATGGCTAATGAATCTCATTACCTTTGTATCAGCATGTTGCTGTGTTCAGGGGCGCTTGTTTGTGAGCGCAGGACCGTGCGTGGGTGCAGTACTATCAGTGTGTATCACAACCATTCACCACTGTTTGGCCTTGTGCTCAGCTTAGCCAGCACTGAGTCACCAGAATGGACCTACTCTGTAGGTCCTACATTTACCAGCTGACTAAGGATAACACAGGGACTTTTATACAGCTCCCACATGTCCCTAACTCACCGTTGATGGTAACGCAGATCCTTCGCACAGCCTGTACTGTACAGAAAACATGAAATCAGCCAGCAACTTGTTATCGTAAAAATAAACATTGCTGCACTTCTACAATACACAATACGGTACACATAAGTGCCGGAGTATGACATTTAACTTTAATACACAAATGGCATTTATGAAGACAACAAGCAATCCAATTTTTTTTTTATAGACACAGATTAAGATACAATTAAAAGTCAGATGCGAAAAAAATACTTCACTGTCAGTCATCCAGGTATACTTCGCCTCAACTGACTTTCAGGAGATGATTCTGAAGAAAAAGAAAATCTAGAAATAAAGATCATTGTCATCATCATAACAATTACGAGTCAACATTTGGACCTAAAAGAAGTGCTATACGGTGTAACTAAGGTTATTTGACTGGGAAATTTCAAACATAATAGATAAATACAATTGTTACCTTAAGTTCAAGGAGACACATTCCCTTTTTTACAGACTTGGGGGTGGGGGGGGGGGTTTCTTCAGCTGATCAGCAAACTCACTCACGACAGCTTGTCCAAGATAACCAGTGACAGTCTTCAGTGACAACACAGGATGTCCAATTGGTGTTGCGATACCAAAGTGCTCAAGGTCTGCTAGAGATAGGCTGTAATGATCAACATGTGCACACAATAAGTGATGGTCCAGTCAGGCCATGAAATGCTCATTTTTTGAAAATAGTTTACAGTTAGACTTGAGATTTGTAGGTTATCTGCAAAAATATGATACACACGCACCTTTCAAGTTTTTGGGTTGACGATGGAATGGTAGGCCAGGTTATAACACAGGACTAGTTCAGGAATTAGAGCAGTCAGAGGCTTGTGCACAATGTGATGTTGCAACTCACACATGCACTGTAAATACAGTTTGAGCAGGCACAACACATTATCATCATTAGAACCAAACAGGGAGGGTAAAGGCCTTTTCATGTTAGGACTGCCAATGGCTGGAGGCCTTTTACAAGAGGCATTTGTGATTAAGAGAGAGAAAGGGAACGGCTGTAAAACCCACACACCTTAATATGTGCTATTAGCGTCATGATGGCATACCAAAGGCAAGCTTTGTAAAATAATTAAATAACACAACTACGCCCTCCCAACTTGTCTTTAAATAACACTTTCACACGCTCACAGTTGTAGCAGATACAATCGCCTGTCTGTCTCAGTCAGAACCGGCTAATATGCGGGTTGCACCATTAACATAATTAGTTGTGTGACGACATAAGCGCAACAGCAAAATTTGCTTTTAACCAAAAGGGGTGTGGACAGTGATTCTCAGGTATTAAACTTCACACCTTGCTCTCGGCTGCTAGCGTTTCCCCTCAGACACGCCTCTTGAGAGTACGTTGGAAGGCGTCAGCGTACCGACTTCCAAAACGTCTCGCGCATGGGGACCTTACACTCAGTACGGCGATCTGGAAAAAAGCTGGGGAAAAGTCAATGTGAAAGAGGCTTATACTGTGGAGCGCAAATGCGTCATCAGCACAGACATAGGTCTACTACATGAAGGATTCATGCACTGGCAACAGTTTTACAAGTTGAAACAGAAGAGTCCCGTTTTCATCAAACCCATTCAGAGAAGGCATTTACATATAAACAACAGACATAACTCAGCCAGACACTGTTGTCGTTTGCTGTACTCTTAATCCTGCTTGTTTGAATCATCACTCACCCATCAACATGTCACAAAACATCACTATTACAAAAGCTGGAGCCTTATGACAAGAATTAGACAGCACAGCGTTGTCTCTGGCTAAAGTCTCCTTGCATCATTTTCTTGACTCAAATTGTTTTGCTTTGCTTTAAAATAGTGGGCTCACTTTTGTTGTCAGCAGGATGTGTATCTTGGGCAGCTGCGCAACACACACACAAAGGCGCACACACACACACACACACACACACACACACACGCACGCGCACACACAGGCAATTCCCCACTAAAAAATAAATAAATAGACACACATACAGTTTCCTGCCAGTAATGCAAGTTTTGCACATGTGTCCCAGACAGACAGCGTAATTAAGAGCTCATTACGGCACATGCACTAACAGGATTCCTGCACTTTGGCAGACGTTGCGTTCACTGCTTGTTTTTGTTCTTTTGTGGTTACAGGTAAGCCTGCTAGACATGTAGCTCATTCCCTGCAAAATGCGGGGAGAGTGTTTGTGTGTGTGCGGTTTAAAATTCATGGTTTGACTCGTGCAGTCAAGCAGATCTGACGCTCAGGCGATCTAAATTGTTATTCTTGATCGTCTGTGTGTGTCTGTGGGTGGCAATTTGCTGTCTTCCTGTGATATCGAATGTGTTAATCCTTTAGCATCTGTGACCTCGCCTTCTTATGTCGACACTTGCTTCACATAAAGAACAACAATTTGATTTGCACTTATTTAACTTTGAGATGGCTGCTTCAAAACCTTTTGGAGATTTTGAAATTAATTGTATTAGGAGAAGAAGCTTATTTTACGCTTCATTTTAACATTCTTTAACTGTCACAGAGGTATTTAAAAACTCAACTCAACTTTATTTATAGAGCACTTTAAAACAACCACAGCTGCACGCAAAATGCTGTACATTATATACAAATAAAACGTGTAAAAACAATTAAACAGCGAGCAAATTAAAACAACAGATTAAAAGCAGTGTAAATAAACCAGTGCAATCTTATGCTGAGTTGAAAGCCAAAGAATAAAAATGGGTTTTAAGATGAGTTTTAAAAATGGACAGTGAGGGGGCTTGCCTCATGTTGAGGGAGAGGTTATTCCAAAGAGGCCGACACGGTGGTCAGCACATCTGTCTCACAATTCTGGGGACCGGGGTTCAAATCCCCGCCTGTGTGGAGTTTGCTTGTTCTGGCCGGGTTTTCTCCGGGCACTCCGGTTTCCTCCCACATCCCAAATACATGCGTGGTAGGTTGAAGACTCTAAATTGCCCGTGAGTGTGAGTGCGAATGGTTGTTTGTTTGTATGTGCCCTGCGATTGGCTGGCGACCGGTTCGGGGTGTACCCCGCCACGAAGATAGCTGGGATAGGCAGCCGGTCCAGAAAATGGATGGATGGATATTCCAAAGAGATGGAGCGACAACAGAAAAAGCTCTCTCCCTTCTGAGCCTCCGTTTAGTCCTTGTTACCTCCAGGAGCGTCTGGTCAGCTGATCTGTGGCACCTGGCAGGAGTGTAGGGGTGGAGCAGCTCAGCGACGTAAGGTGGGGCGAGGCCATTTTAAGATTTAAAAACAAAGAAAAGAGTCTTTAACTGGGCTCTAAATTGCACATGAAGCCAGTGAAGAGGCCAGAACTGGAGTTATGTGCTCGCCTCCCACGTGCTCCAGTTAGGAGGCGAGCAGCAGCACTTTGAACCAACTGGAGTTGTTGTAGGGAGGACTAGCTGACTCCAAACTAAAGTGCATTCCAGTAATCCACCCGACATGTAACAAAGGTATGGATTACTGTTTCACGGTGCTGTTGTGAAAAAAGAGGCTTTACTTTAGCCAGCTCTCTAAGATTAAAAAAAAACAAAAACAAAAAACGGCCTTGACAACTGCACCAATTTGCCAATCCAATATAAAATCCGTATCAGGTGTAAAACCCAAGTTCGAGACTGTTGGCTTTTGGAGGTGTGTCAAGGAGGGGGGGGATTTAAAAGGTCCACCGGGACCAAACACCATAACTTCTGTTTTCTTCTCGTTAAAATGCAAAAAGTTCAATTCCATCCAGGCTTTAATGTCCTCAAGACATCATAAAAGTGGCTTTAAAGGAAGCGTCCTGTTTCTTTCGTGGGACATCGATCTGACTGTCATCTACTTAGCAATGAAAAGCAAACCCATGCTTTCTCAGGATGGAAGCCAGTGGCAGCAAATGCAAAGAAAACTGCAAAAACAATTGAAAAAACAACAGTCGGTCTTAACTCAAACAGCAAAGGTGTAATTTGAAGGCCACGTCGGCCTCCCTTAGTCTACGTTAGCCATTGGACTATCCCTGAAAAATGCCTGCTAATTCTTAAAAAAAAAACAGATATAAAATGTGACTGTCATCATAGTTTAAATGACTCCAGTTTTGCCTTTTATGCTAAATCCAGACAAAAACTCAACATGCCTTTGCCGCAGCCTGTAACAATCAGCCAAAAGTTTTTAAAAAATTTTAGCTATGCTATATCACATTCAAAAGAAAATCCTGGCACTTCTGAGGGCGTATCGTTTAACATGATTTTCCTCCATCACTGTGCGTGAGTGTGTGTGTGTTAGCATATCAGATACGTTCTGCCATCAAATCACTGGCTTTGATAAGAACTTGAAAACGTGTATTTTTGTCTCGGTGAGCACCCCCCGTGATGATGTTGATCAAATCAGCGATGGAATGAGGCAGAAAATATCAACCTCAACTTGTTAATGTACTCAACCTTGATGTTCCAAATTCTATCGCATTGCCGGCATTAATGGGATTTTGGGCAAATGTAAATTCCCTGACTTCCTCCTGTTTTACAGCACACATCTGCTGCAGCTGTGCCTTCTTGTTCTGTAAGCCTAAGCTATTACCTCCGGACTGGGCGAGAGAAACTCCTGTTTGATGGAGGACCAGCCTAACATAACCAAGCCCCTCCCGCCTCGTCCACAGTGACCACAGTGTTTACTCCACATAAACAAGCCGGCTGGCCCCCCAGGTTCGAGGTGGTGCTCTGCTACCATCACAGCCAAAAGTCTCTGACTATTTCCACATCCAGAGTGACATGATCAGCCAATTAGGTGCATGAGCGAGACAGGAAATTTGCACCGTCAGGTAGCTATGGCATGGACTTTAAAGTGTAGCCGTCACCCTGTAAGAAGCTTGGTGCCAAACCTCAGGAGGAAGCTGGCCCTCTGAGGCCAACGCAACCAAACTAGTCCTTAAAACACGACACTATTTATTCAATATGTCAATGGCCCCCATGAAGTTTATTTGTTATGGTGCCTGTAAGCTTCTGTTGTGGTTACCCTCTCTTTTTGACCCTGAAATGAATACTTATAATTGAAAATGTTTCAAGAAAAACAAGTTGGACGTGTGTTTAAAAAAAAGCAAGAAAAGGAGAAGTGAGAGCAAGTTGTATTTTACAGGCCTCTTTTGTTTGTGTAAGTTATAATTTAACATCAGAATTAGGCTGAGTTTTACGTTTCAGCAATTATAGAAACTACATGCGCACCATGAACAGTCTCTATTGAGTCTGGGGGAAAGAGGAAGTGCGGGGGGGGTGACAAGCCCTCTAAAAGAACTTCAAAATTTTCAGCCCATGTGTTTGTTTTTGCTCGCGTTATAAGTGAGGGCTCAAAAGACGTATCAAATGTCCAACATAGCTGAGCCAAGGCCATGTTCCTCACATCTCTAGCGCACTCGCTTTTCTCTCTCCTCTCGTTGGCGTCTTTCTTTCTCGCTGGCTCGCGCTCTCGCATTCTCTCCCTGTTGCGACGCCTAAGGCCTAAGTGAAACAGGAAGCCAGCACAAGGGCCCGCATTCACTGTTTCTCAATGACACGCTTCATTGCGGCAAGCGTGTTACTTATCTGAGAGGCGTCGCAGGACCCGCAGGAGTCACGAGAACGGACGCCATTTTGGCTCAAAGGTCTTCCTGGACACTACACATAAACTTAAAACACTATCTTGTGTTTATTTATGTCCTCCTCAAACCTCCACGGGCCCCACCCCAAAGCTAGCTTTTAGCGATGCAGCCGCCCTCGTTCCCATTTCAGCCTCACCAATTCCCCAGCTCCACCCAGGGGTGGGCATTTTTATTAACAGGGGTAATCTGTCCTTCTGGTATTGATGCTGTCTGCTGGCCAATCAAAATATTTGAAGGAAATGTTTATTTTCCTGAGCAAATCACACCAGCTGCTTGCAAGCCAGTCTGAATAAGGCCATTTATATGTAAGAATTTGCCATTGTGAACCATAGTGCAGGACCTCTCAGGGACTGAGTGCTGATTTGGTCCTTTGCAGAGGAAGTGAAGGGGAAGCGTGGATCTTACACATGCTGAGCCCAGTGTTAGTACAGTGTAGGTGAACATCATGCTCATCCCCTCCTTGTTTTTGGCCTCCGTATTTGCCCTAACTGACACAACAGACGATTTAGTCGGAAGGCATGACATCATGTGGGTGGACTTTGCAGAAGCTTCATTTCACCAAGATATTTTGGACACTTCTTTGTATCCGACTGTGGCAAAGGCCGTTTTTTTGTTCTCGCATGACAAAGGTCCATAAAGGTTTGCTTGATTGACAATGGAAGATCTTGGATCCTTCACCTCAACACCATCAAACACATCTGGGACGGGCAGAAATGGCAGAAATGGTGAGACAGGACCTCTGATTCAATATCAATGAACTCTGACCTCACAAATGTTCTTCTAGATGAATGGAGAGAATTTCCCAAGTCCACCTTTATCGCTGTCCACGGCTGTAATGGCCCAACACTTTTGTCTATATAGTCTATCGGTTGGGTATCAAAAACATGTTGACTGGCCCACGTATTGCCTGTGTGTTGAGATTTCCACAGTGCTCAGTACAAGCTGCCTCGAATCAAGCGCATCATTTCAGACCAAGAGCAAACAGAGCCTGTTTGTGTCAGGCCATTTGCGGTGTGGCCGTTGAGTGCGAAGCAGGGTCCCACGCGCTGGGCCAGCGGGTCCTCGACCTTCGCTTGCCTCTTGACAGCTTTACTGGCTGGGTTGCTGCTGCCTTTCACAAGTCTCCACTGCCCCACCATTGTCTCGACTGCAAGACCCCAAAATATCTGCCAAGGACCCATCAGGCATGTTTTCTCCAAGGCTGCTCTCACTCTGGTGAGAAAATCACCTATCACTGCCCACTGCTCAGTCAGCAGAGGCCAGCCTGTGTCAGGAAGACACATCTCCAAACCTCCACATGCCAAGACAGTTTGACAGGTCTGGGTTTTTTTTTTGGGGGGGGGCTGAGCTTTATTTATATTGCTCAGCTGGTGACTACCCCACCCTGCACATACACCACCTACACATTGGTCTGCACGCCACAAAATACTGAAAGTATGACTTACTGTATGTCATGTGATGTTGATGCAACTTGTGTCTTTCAGCAGCCCTGTGGCAAGATCAGATGGACACCCCTTCTCTGAAGACGTGCAAGGTGGAGGAAGACCTCAGACCATGGCCAGGTAAGACTTTGCCAAGACCTGACATATATTTTGGTTTTACTAGTATATAGACCTTTTTTCGATTTTGCTCATGAAATCTTCCAGATTAAAAAAAAATAGAATTTAATGAGCTTTGTGTGTATTGTCTACTGTATGTATATAATAAGCATGTGCACATGTTGTTCATTTGTTAATCATAAGGTAAAGTCCAACCAGTCAGGTGTAAGATGAGTTGAGGTTAGTGCTCGGTGCCTGGAAATAGATCTGTTTGTGCAGCCTAGGAGCATGTCTTCTCAAAGCAGAGATTTTAAAATAAATTTGTATTCTGTTTGACTTTGAAAAAAGGCAAAATAATAATCATGAATTAGAGTAGAGACTTTGGAAAGGCGGGCACAACAGGGTGTGCCATTCTGACAATTTTGCAGTCTGCTTCATTTTGCCCGTAGGGCGCTTGAACAGCTGGAACATTCCTAGGACGCCACCACCCTGTTTGACTTTCTTCATCTTCATCTTTCCCTCCCACTCCTCCTTTCTTTCATTTGTTTCTTGGCAATTTGGATTTTCTCCGTTGTCAAACAGCCCTCTTATTCTTTTATTTGTCCCCAGCCACACACAAACCACCATGCCACACAACATGCACTGAGTCATTCAGACTCAAACTATGATGACGGCACGCATAAAAGAGAGGATTACAATTACTTTTAAACTGGCCCTCTAACATTGCTATTTTTTTATATATACTTTTTGTGCCTTGCTTCGCTGACATGTCACAAGACGTTTACATGCAAAAATGTTTGCACTAACACGTGCAGTATGGTTCCATAAAAGAGAGGTGAATATCATTTGCATTCAACATGATGCATCGGCCTCGAAGCATTCAAACTTGAATAAACAACTGGAGATCATTTGTGTTCAATTGGGTCTCCTGTTCTTCACTTGCACAGCAGAAGCTCTGTGCCAGATCTGTCTTCATGGCATCCACACCCAGTTATCAGCATTAATTGCATGTACTATGACATACAAGTTTCAAGCTACCCAAACCAGTTTATCAAAGAACCTGTTAACCTCAGATAGGTGGTTACTTTAGTAAAACTTCAGTGAAGTACAGAAGTTTATCATTGTATGTGAGGAAGGTATGAGGAAGAAGATTAGAAAATTATTACCAGCCCAGCCCCTTTTCTTTCCCTTTGCTAATTTCCCTGAGGCAACATTGCCTGCGTTGGTCGTCACAGTTTGCATCAAGCCTATGTAAACATTTCACAGGTGAGCACCTGGATTTGCATCTCTTCTTTGCTGAACACCTCATCCAGTACAGTCTCTCTTTCTATCACAGACACACACACACACAATTATGTACAATCGCGCACAGAGACATGGTCGTTTCAAACTCGCCCTTGTGTTTTCCCCATAAGCAAATGACGCAAACCTCCTACCCACTCTGGGTGACACGCTTCACTGTGGACTAGTGGTCTTTTTGAGCTAAGCAAAAAAAGAGGTGAAGGACTCCACCCCAGAATTAAATAAGTGTGTGCCGCTACGCTTCAGAGGGAGAGGAGGAAAGAGAGCTATGGAACACTGTGTTCTTACAAAAAAAAAAAAAAGTTCTGGTTCCCTGCTACTCGCTTTGTTGCCTGTGAACATCACAGACTTTGGACTGTGCCAAGCGAGCCCTCTGGGGTCCATCTCCTATTCTGTCCTTGCAAACACATTTCAGATGAGCCTAATGGAGATCATGTGTGGTTTGGGGATGCAGAGGTTACAAGCAGCTACTACTAGTTTCAGATTTTTTTCTGCCAACGATACACCACAGTTACCACAGCCACAACAGTGAAGCCTGTACTTATGATGGGTGGGGGCAGGAAAGTATGCGCCATGTTAAGGAGAGAGAAAACAGACTGCAAACGTTTGCTTCTCATTTACAAAACAGTTTATGTAGCCCCTTCCTCTAGAGGGAGCTACTGTACTGCTGGGAGTTTTGGGTGGTAGTAAACTCCTCTTGGACTCGAGCCAAGAGCTTTGAGACTGCACAAGCCCATTAAGATGTTGTGATATGTGTCCAGTCGAGTTTCCCCTGAAAGAACACAGGAGTCGATCCCCACCGCAGTTTAGCCAACACGTTTCCACCAACTCCAATCAAGTGGGGATCATGCGCGAGGCGGACCGCAATGCCCCCCCCCCCCCCCCCCCCCCCCGCGCGACAGGCCGCAGAACCCCTCCCCTCTCTGCAGTACTGCACCCTGAGACCTAAAAATAGCACAGACACAAGAAGATGAAGGGAGACAGACAGAGTTCTTTTGGGAGCCCGGTAGGAATTAGTGGGCTGAATCCACTTCACCCGAATCAACAGCAGCTGAAGGCTCGAATTTTCCTTGCGTGAAATCAGATATGAACTCCAGCGCCTGGTAGACTCTGGAAAAAGAAACAGCCCCCACCACTACCAGTAGACTCCGTCACCCCAAAAAGAAGACAAAAAAAGTGCACAGCAGGATCAATGGAAAGTGCAAAGGAACATTTTTTTAAAGTTGAAAATGGACCCCAGTTCTCCAGACATAGGGAAAAGACATTTGAACAAGACTGTGGCACGCAAGTTTGGCATTTTCCCCCCACGGGGCTGTAGCATGCAACTGCTTCCTTCACTAATACAAGATCCCTTTTTTTCTGCCATCCAAATCCATATTTTACACTTGCAGTCATGTGGGCATGTTGGACACATGAAGGCCACAAGCAGCTAAGCAAATGGACAGGGGGGGGGGGGGTGTGTGTGTGTGAGCATTTGTGTGCTTGTGCAGGGCGTGTGCGCGTGCGTGCACATGTGTGTGTGTGCGTGTAAGCAGCCGGTGTCACCAGGTATGAGGAACTCTATTAGGAGAGTATACTGGATCAGGGCGTTTACGGTTATGGCTTATGGCCATATTACCTCCATCCAAAATATGTCAGTGTTCTGCACTTGAAAACCGAACAAGTCAGGCAAAGCCATGTGCTTCATTTGCACGTACACTGTTCAAACCAGTATACATGCAACTGATTCCTCGCCTGAGCTCAGGATGTAAGGTCAATATGGTTTTGCTCTATCGGAGCTGAGATTGTGACAGCAGAAGCTAAAACAACCTCTCCAGCTATGCTTATTTTTTCCATTTTCAGCTGAATAAATATTAGAGTCTGTTAAGTCAGACTGGAGTTTTCACATGGGGGTAAATGCAGGACACCTCTGACAGGTCCTGGGCTATGAATACATTAATTTATTTGATAGTCCCATAAATGCTTTCTTTGTTCTGGGCATTTCCCTTTTTCTTTGCCTTTGTTGTCTTCATTTCTGCCTCTTGAATACGATTTATGATGTATTACACAACAACAGTCCCAACAAGTCGTCTATGTTTGTACAAAGTACTCATCAAGGCTGACAGTCTCTTTTCATTGCTTTGAAAAAGACAGTGTTTATGTTGCTGTGTTTTTTGAAGAGCGATAGGTGGGGGGTTTCATATGTTCATTCATCTTTGTGAGGCTTTAGGAAGAGAAGATGAAAATATTTTTAAGACCGTTGCTAAGAAAATGTCTCTAATTGAGAGGCATACAGTAGACCCTTGAAACACACGAGACAGTATGTTCCAGAGAACTACTACGACTACTGATATAGAATGAATCCGTTTCTGTATGACTTTTGTCCTCACAAAGGTTTTAGACACTCAACAAGTAATTTTTTGGCATCAATGGCATAATGTGGGTTTCCAGCGCCCCCAACCAGTCAAGTATTGGGGCCTCCTTCACTAGTTCAGCCTTTTGGACCCTTAAGGGCCACAATACGTCCTGCTTCTTTGTGACTATACAGAAGTGAGCCAGAAAAAAGTCTGCATCAGTGTGTGTATAACAAGCCACATCTTCATAGTTTTGTACAATGACGCATCAAAATGTCCATAAACACCCACACAATAAAAATGGCAATGTCAGAAGAGGAGGGGAAGTCAAGCAATAGGAGTGGTAGGCGACCCGATACAAACGGTGAGGCTGAGTGAAGGAGATCAACTCATGCCAAGCCACTTTGTCCCATTAGAATCTTGGTCAACCAAACTCTTATTCCGTTTCCAGGCTCAAATTCCAAGTTGTTTAGGTTTTAAAGGTGTAGACTAGGATTATCTATCTGGCTCACTGTGGAATTAAAAAACAAATCTATACCCACACAATGGTGGAAAAAAATTCCCATCCCCATGCCAGTTTCAAATGCTATTTAATCAAGCAAAAGCCTGAATAAGCAACTGCACTGGTTTAAGGTTCAAGGTCCTGTCTTCCTGAATATAGTGAAAGGCTAGGTATTATTATTAAATTTATTTATACAGACACATGTGAAACATATGAATGATCATTGGAAAGCTAGAAGGAGACCCAGTTCCATGTATCCCGAATGAAGAGGTTTAAAATTCTATTAGTTCACTTAAGGCTGGAAAAACTGGATGAAATTTCTCTTGAAATGCTTCAAGCAGGAGGTAACAAACTTAATAACATCCTTGTAAAACTATTTCAACGCTGCTTGGACTTGCTAGAAGTAACGGCGACATGGAAAAACGCAGAAATAATTTTGCTACATCAATCAGGCAATAAAATGGACCGAAGAAATTCTCACCCAATCAGCCTGCTCTCAACGATTTATAAAGACTTTGCAAAGATATCGGACAAACGAATTCAACTCAGTGAAGCATAGCCGATAGAACAAGTGGGTTTTCGTAGCGGTTTTAATTCTATGAACCACATACAGACAATTCAACAATAGAGACAGTTCAACAAATAATCGAACGACACGAGTACGAAATGCGTCTGTGTGTAGCCTTCATCGACTATGAAAAAGCGTTTGACTCAGTCACCACCACTTCAATACTCCAGGCGCTAGTATATCAAGGGATAGAGCTGACCTGAGCTGATCAACATTCTACAATCAATATACAACGATTCTTCAGGTTCAATACAAATTGATGATGAAAGAGTACGAATAAGTCTAGGAAAAGGGGTCAGGCAAGGCGACACACTGTCTCCGAAGCTATTTACAGCTTGCCTTGAAGAAATATTTAAAAAGCTCAGTTGGGAAAAAGAAGGACTAAAAATTAACGGCGCTTATTTGAGGCATCTTTGTTTTGCAGACGACATCATATTATTCTCCTACGATGTTGAACAACTACAGCGTCGTATTCAGGAATTAGAGTTAGAAAGCCGTCGCTCAGGTCTGAAAATGAACAAAAGCAAAACGAAGGTCATGTTCGAACGTTACTGTCCACAAAAATATATCAAAATGGAGGACTAAGTCCTAGACGCCGTCGACAACTACTTCTATTTAGGCTAACTTGTAACAATGGATGGAAATACAAGCACTCAAATTGAACCCCGCATCAAGCTTGCCTGGCAGGTTTATGGAAGGCTCAGTGTTATATTCAAGAGCAATCTTCCCATTTGCTTGAAACGAAAGGTTTTCAATCAATGTATTTTACCAGTCCTCACTTACGGAAGTGAAACTTGGACTACAAATGCCAAAGTTATACAAAGACTACGTGTAACCCAAAGGAACATCCATCCATCCATCCATTTTCTGAGCCGCTTCTCCTCACCAGGGTTGCGGGCGTGCTGGAGCCTATCCCAGCTATCTGGAACGCCAAATGTTGAAAATATGCATTCGCGACAAGAAAAGATGCAGTTGGATAAGACAGCAGACGCGAGTTACCGACGTCATTAAAAAAATAAAAAGCCTTAAATGGAAATGGGCTGGCCACGTTGCCCGAAGAGATGACAAAAGGTGGACCGCGGAAACTATCAATTGGATACCACTGGACACAAAGCGACCACGGCAAAGACCTAAAAGTAGATAGCTAGATGGCTAACAGCATAAGATCAACGAACTCTGACCATGCAGTTTTAGGAAGTCTCCACCCTTTTACAAAATGTCATTTTTCAGGGACCTAAAACAGGTGTTTGTGTATGAACATAAGGTCAAATGCATACTTTTTTTGGAGTGTGATACCCATGTGTGGACATGCTATGCAAAGAGCTCTCTCCTCTCTTTCATAAATTCTTGTTGACCCTCCCACTTTTGTTTCTGCCAACAGGGACAACCGATCTATTCCAGCAGAGGACCTCCTTCCCGTCTCCCCTGACCGACCCCCGCTTCTCAGACCCCCGCATACATTACCCAGGGGCCTTCCCTTACTCCACCAACACTTCCAGCACTGGCATCAGCGGCCTCAGCATGTCTGCTCCATCGAGATACCACACCTACCTGCCGCCTCCCTACTCAAACAACCAGAGCCAAAACTTCCAATCCAACTCCTACTTGTATTACGGCACAGGATCTGGGTCCTACCAGTTCTCCATGGTTGCAAACACCGGAGGTGAGCGCTCCCCTACCCGTCTCCTCTCCTGCTCGGGTGCCTCGGGCACCGGTGGCACCAACAGTCTGATGAACCCAAGCCTGAACACCCAGAGCGAGGGCGTAGACGCTGACGGCAGCCACAGCAATTCCCCCACGGCCATGAGTGCCTCGGGCCGTCTGGATGAATCTGTCTGGAGGCCTTACTGACTGGTAGACGCTTGGAACCCGGTGATACGGGAAGGGTGGAAAAGTGAGGAGAATGATGAACAAAATCCCGAACACTGAAAGAAAAGAAGCAAAAAAAGAGATAAAAGATGCATGTTTGTCTTTCATTTCCATAGCAGTCGCTTATTAAGACATTCTGCATTTGAAGTTGACAGAACGTCCACGTATTTTGTAAACTCTTGTGTGAATTTTTGCACTGTGCTAAGATATGTACCCTTTAAGCCTATAAAAAGCCATATGAACTGAGAGAAGCCATATACTGTAGTTAACAGCAGACGGTGGACAGACTCTTCAGACTGAGTCAGCCCTCATGAGGGTGAACGAGAGCAACCAGACTGAATGTTTGCCCCGTGAGTGACTCAGACATCCCTCCAAGGCTTGGCTCCACTGCTGTAGCAATCAGTCCTTCTAAGCTTCCACTTGGAATTATGCAAAAACATGATGTCAAACATATTTTTTAAAAATACCCCAAGGTTGCATCCTAAGCGTCATCATATGCCCAGATGGCCCTAACTTATTATTCAAATAGACACCTTGGCGATGTTGTATGCAGGTTGGCTTCAGTACAATGTACGTCCTCTGCTGTGACATCAGTGAATCAAGTTTGAGAAAGATGGACGACAATATTTGGAGGAATGTACAGAGGAGAGTTTTCTCTTTTTAGTCCCTGCAGGAATAAGCCCCTTGACTCTTTGCCTTTTATTGAGGCATTCTGGTGTTTTGGAACTGGATGACACGGTTTACGTTTTGATATTTATTTGAGCCAAATTCTGAGGAAATGTGTGCGTCTCCCCCCACATCCTTAAAGCATTTCTCTTCGTCTTTCCTCTTTTTATATATATATTTTTTACAGTATATGGATATCATGTTTTGTTGTTAAGTATACATTTGGAATTCGTGTAATATATTGCAACTAAATTATGAAAAAAACAAAGCTTTAATGTTATTATTTTGTCTTTCAATGTAGCTTTGATGCACTAAAAATCTTTATTCTATATGAACCACGCCCAACTTTGTTTGTGAGATGGTAGCTAAACCCTTCATCTTTTAATTTTCCCAAATTTACCTTCCTGTGCTTACAAGACATTTGCTTAATTTTTGCACTATTCCAATTATGATTCCCCACCCCCAGCCCTGTTTCCTACTTACAGACATCTAAAAACCTACATTTGTGCATTTCCGTGTACGTATTTGCTGAACACACATGCACAGCTCCTAATTTAACATCCATGTACATACCGGCATCACAGATGTGTGTGTTAGTGCGTACACTTTCCTTGTAGCTACCCTTGTGAGCCTTCAATCGCTGAAGAAGGTAGAAGAGAGGGATGTCAGGGAGGTCACAGTGGTGTCTTCTTACCAACACCAAAGGCGATTATACCAAAGAAGAAAGCTGTCTACTGGTTACAGGCCCTTTGTTCTGGTTAATCTGTAAGGACTTTGAAACCTTTATGGCCTTCAATGTTGCTTTTGGACTAATTTAATCATTGGTGCCAGGGGCTCATGACTCTGGCACTATTTCATACACCCACATAAGATGATCTTCTGTGTATCAGGTATCAAGCTAAGAGAAGATCTTCCACAACATGAGTCATGATTCTAAAAGTTGTTTGGTTCCAAAATGAGAGAATAGTGAGCCAAAAAAGAATGAGCATTTGCTCCAAGTTATGCAATCATACAGTCTTTATTTCTCTACCGTTCAATCAATTTCTAGAGCACTTGTCCTTATTAGGGTCATGGATGAGGTGGAGCCTATCTCATCTAACTTTGGGCAAGAGGTTGGGAACACCATTGACTGCTTTCCAGTCAATCACAGCCTTATTCCTCTTACTATGTCACATTCCTGTCTCCTTGTGCTACAGAGGAAAAGCACCTTCCCTGCCCCCCTTTACAATGTGGTTGAAGACTTTTATTGTAGCAAAAAAAAAAAAAAAAAACGCAGCTACAGAAACAAAACAAACAAAAAAAAATATTTATACAGTGTAAAAAACAGTGAATGATGGCTGTGTGGTAAAAGTCATGTCATTCTTAATGTAAAACTAGGAAGCCAAATTGTATCCGTGAATTGTATTTTAATGTATATTGGATTAATGGCCACAATACTACTTGCTTGTTTCTTTTCAAAAGAATTCCCATTTTCTTTCAATGTACCAAAAACCTTAATTGCTTTCTTTGTTTTTATGCTCAAAGCATGTACATGAGATGTTAATTTAAAGAATCCCTGTATGTATTAATATCATTCATGTTTCCATATGAGTGCTTGTAAAGTTTGCAGATAATGTAGTTTTTAATAATTGTAATTAAAAACAAATGTGTTACAGTTTCAGGTCATATTAATTCCATTCACATACAATATATATATATATATATATATATATATATATATACATAAAAAAGACAGGCTGAAATATTATTACAAGTGATCACACCCCACCACCCACTTTGAGGAAAACCCCACCTGAGTAAATTTTCTGGATCAGTCTTTATGCACACATTCTTCAACATTATTTTCTTAGCTCTTAAAACAATACCATCCAGCAATAGCTGAAATACTGAAACTCAATGCTACCATGTCTGGATTCTGAGGCCTCTTATAATTGAACACAGGAAGGTGTTTAAAGGAAAAATGTTAAACATGATGACAGGGGGTAAAATTCTCATGTAGAAACAGACACCATAATGTTGGCTGAGCATAAACCAAAACATCATTAAGGTTAAGGTTAATAGAGCACAGTTTCATGCCAGCACATTCTAACTCAGACTAATTCGACAGTATTTATCTTCTTTATTTGCACAACAGGTGACATTGCATGCATGCCACCACCTCATGTCAATCCATTCCCAGCAATTCTCCATTCTCTTTTAATTACCATCCTCCTCTTTACTGTTAGTGAGACGGGCAATCAAGCACAATTTCAAAGGCATTATAAATGCCTTTGCGTCAACATAGTGGCACCAAAGGCATAAATAAAGCACAAACAGCAAATGCAATTTCACCCTGGCAGCCTGAATGAGAGTACATAAATTATCACTTGTACAAGAAACGTGTAGTAACATAAAATAAATGTTAACAGCTTCAAAATCATTTGAATTATACGGTTCACAGGAATGTAATAAGGAAAATGGCATATCTGTATTGCCCCAGCAATATTGGATTGATACAATGCACATAATTGGACACTTTTCTTCAATATTTGTACTGACAAAAAATGAAATACTGACTTTATTTAACTCTACAACTCTAGATTAAGGGGAGGAAGGGCAATACTCTGTCAAATTACTTTTTCCTTTCTTTCTAATACATATTTTATATTTCATACAGAGCAGTGACTATTTCAAAATAGATGGTTTATTTTGGTTGCAAAGTTTTATAATACAGAAAAGTTGTATAATACAGAAAATGAATGAAAGAATGAATATGTGTTTACTGTAGTGTATGTATAGCATTGTCCTTGGAACCCCCCTCGAAAAAAAAAAAAATCACGTAAAAAACCCAATGCCACTGACTGAGATATTGTAATGTCTACTGGTTTTAAAGAATTGAGTTGTTGAGTGAATGCAAACAAGACTGCATTAAGCTAACAAAATCAAATTGCATGGAAGTGACAAGTCATCTTTTTGAGGGACAAAATGCTACAACACTAAATTGATCTCGTCAATGTATACGTTCATTGGTGTAGCTTTTATAGCTCCTGACCAATTATCCCATTGAAAATAATGTGACTACAAAGAAGGTGTTCCTTGGGCAGAATGTTGTGTATCGTTGATATCAGGCGCAAGCCTTGCATCTCCAAAACCATCATTTCAAAAAAAAATTAACATTGCATCATCAAAGACAGCAAGCAATTTTGCAACATTTTCATCCATTCATCCATCCATTTTCTTTACCACTTCCAATCATTTGTAAAAATAATAGACTCACGTGGGGACTGACCAATAGTATCGATTTATAAAAAGAAATATGAAACTGACCAAATTTCAATAAAGGAGTTTCCCACTCAACAATGACAACATATAAACCTGTATTAAGTCTTGTATTAAGCATTTAAAGTAATATTTTGATATTCTGTTCTGATAAACTGTTATCAACTGTTATACACTGTTTTCAATTATACACTAAAGGACTTAAAGTAATTTAATGGTGAAGAAAGCATAATGTAAAGGCCATTGACCTTTCAGATACAGCTCACAAAACTCACCCCAATTCCAATGAAGTTGGGACGTTGTGTTAAACATAAATAAAAGCAGAATACAATGATTTGCAAATCATGTTCAACCTATATTTATTGAATACACTACAAAGACAAGATATTTAATGTTCAAACTGATAAACGTAATTGTTTTTAGCAAATAATCATTAACTTAGAATTTTATGGCTGCAACACGTTCCAAAAGAGCTTGGGACAGGTGGCAAAAAAGACTGAGAAAGGTGAGGAATGCTCATCAAACACCTGTTTGGAACATCCCACAGGTGAACAGGCTAATTGGGAACAGGTGGGTCCCATGATTGGGTATAAAAGGAGCTTCCCTGAATTGCTCAGTCGTTCACAAGCAAAGATGGGGCGAGGGTCACCTCTTTGTGAACAAGTGTGTTAGAAAATAGTCATGTAATGCGGCAAGGCGGAAAACCAACATTGAATGCCCGTGACCTTCGATCCCTCAGGCGGCACTGCATCAAAAATCGACATCAATGTGTAAAGGATATCACCACATGGGCTCAGCAACACTTCTGAAAACCAATTTCAGTAAATACAGTTCGGCGCTACATCCGGAAGTGCAATTTAAAACTCTACTATGCAAAGCAAAAGCCATTTATCAACAACACCCAGAAACGTCCGCCGGCTTCTCTGGCCCCGAGCTCATCTAAGATGGACTGATGCAAAGTGGAAAAGTGTTCTGTGGTCCGACGAGTGCACATTTCAAATTGTTTTTGGAAATTATGGACGTCGTGTCCTCCGGGCCAAAGAGGAAAAGAACCATCCGGACTGTTATGGACGCAAAGTTCAAAAGCCAGCATCTGTGAGCGTATGGGGCTGTTAGTGCCAATAGCAGGGGTAACTTACACATCTGTGAAGGCACCATTAATGCTGAAAGGTACATACAGGTTTTTCATGGACGCCCCTGCTTATTACAGCAAGACAATGCCAAACCATATTCTGCACGTTTCAACAGCGTGGCTTCGTAGTAAAAGAGTGCAGGTACTAGACTGGCCTGCCTGCAGTCCAGTTTGAACATTAAATATTTTGTCTTTGTCGTGTATTCAATTAAATATAGGTTGAACATGATTTGCAAATCATTGTATTCTGTTTTTATTTATGTTTAACACAACGTCCCAACTTCATTGGAATTGGGGTTGTATATATATATATAGATATGTGTGTGTGTGTGTGTGTGTGTGTGTGTGTGTGTGTGTGTGTGTGCATGTGTGCGTGTGCGTGCATGTGTGTAGGTGTTTGGGTGTGTGTGCGTGTGTGTGTAATTGTCAGAGAACTGTAAAAAGAAGTTAACCACTGTTAATAGTAAAGCATCAAAATAAAACAAGACATGTATGGACTCGTCACCTAAGCTTCATTGTATGCGTTTTGCTTCTCTTCTCGTGCTCTTCTCTAACGCCCCTTGTTGACGCTGGTCATAAAAAGTCTGCCAAAAAAAAAAAAGCAAAGTTCTTTGGACCTTGTTGAACAGGTCATGCATGACTCTGGGTCAAATTCAAAATTGATCTCCAAATTTAGAGCCAAATTTTTTCCGGAAATTTTAGACTGAATTCCAAGCCGAAACCACTGGTGCGTCCGACTTAGGCCCACCGCATAGTTTACGACAGTGTCGCTCGCTGCGTGGCGGGCCTTATTCAACATATTGTAAATAATGTCAGAGTGATGGGATCCACAAACAGTGTGTGAGTTGAGAAAAGGGCGGCGGGGGTACGGTGCCTTGGTTGAGGGCACCTCAGCAGTGTTCCGAGGGCAGACTCTCTCGAACCACATATAAACACAAACTACACCCACACAAACACACACAGTCGCACATTAACACACCCACTTTGATTAATCGAGTCGAAACATGGCAAGGCACTGAGTAGTCATGAGAAGAAGAAGAAGAAGAAGAAGCATTTTACCCATCACAGTCGTGGACACAGCAAACACAAATTACTAGTGGCACAAAGTGGCGCAGGGGGCTACTTAGGTACCCGGGAAGCAGTTTGGGGTATCAGTGTCTTTTTCAAGGACACCACAGCCGTGGATCCGGGGGACGGTACGTTGCCGCAACCTGTGGGAGGGATATTCTAGTACTATATTGATGCGCTATAGGATTATAAGGAAGTAGAGATAGGACTAAATAAGTTTTAATTAAATAAACGTTTTTTTTTCCCCAAGTCTTTTGTTCTGTTAGTGTTCTGTTCACTCACTCAAACCACTCGATGCAAATTACATATTTGTCTTCGTCCACAGTAGGCTTGCTATGGACAAAAGTCACTCTTGCCCAGCTCTCGAGGATCCACTGTAGCATTTGTATTTTTGTATATGTTATTAACTATGGTAGTTTGCCTCCAAAAATTCATGGTCTGACTTTAGATTTCTCTTGTGGTTAACCAGAAATTCAATACCACCAAATCGTTGGACATACACTGAAAGGGTTTTTACTTTTCTCTGGCTTTCCCCACTATTTATATTATATGTAATTTTTTCCCAATATTTTTACCATTCAGCTTTCTCCCTCAGACATCTAAGTGTGTGTGTGTGTGTGTGTGTGTCTCAAGCCAATGGAGGCAATGTTGGCAAAGCAACAAAGCTTCAAGATGCACATACTCAAGCTTGACACACACTGTATTCAATTTGCACACTCAAAGAGTCATGCTATCTGTTACACACACACGCGCACGCGCGCACACACGATCCCCTGCTGACAGATCTCACACTAGCCCAGAGTCCTTACAGTCCACTTCCCATTGTGTGACAGATGACAGTCTTGTTCAAGGCTCCTCCTGTCTTAAGTTCTGTGGGTGCCGCCCCCGTGGCATCCTCTGCCTTCTTCCTTGCCAACCACCGCTTACCCCCTCCACACCCACGCCCATTTCCTGACCCAAACGCTGCTCACCAAGCACAAAGTGAAGATGATAAGCTTTCAATTACATGGGGCTCAGGGGGATTTTCCAGCTGTCTTTGGACATACTGTGAGAGTAGGCTCTCTCGTCCACATGTGGGGAGCAGAGGAGAGGTCTCATCTGGAGGTATACTGCACATGAGCTTCTTTTTATAGCCCTACTCTGTTCCTGCTTATGCTGTTCTTCCGAATATTGTAACAGCCCAGGAAGTGTGGAAACATGTGCCTGGCTAGGAAGGACTCCTGTCTGGATGGGATTGTAGTGAAAAGCCGGATGAGAAGAGGGATCAAATATTCAACCCCAACAAGTGCCACAGTATCTGTGTATTTTTACAGTCTGCTATCACATGGTTTAATCCTCAATCAATCAAAGTCCTTTTGGTAAAAGCATTTCATGCAAATTTGGGAGTAGAGGAAGAAAACAAAGAAGAGGGAGTGTTTAGGAAAGAGTACTTACTTAGTAAAGTACAGCTCTCTCATTTCTCATGCATGCAACATTCAATGTGTCACTACCGTTGTGCCTGCTTACTAACCATTAGGCCTTCCGCATTGCCTACTGACCTCTCCTACCCCAAACGAACCTACGAGAAGAAGCGGGCTTGAACCGGCTCGGTTTAGATGGAGGGTACATATCCAGAAGTCTATTTTCTAACCGGACTGGTGGTGGGAACACAGGCTGCGGTCCAAAACTGAGATTCCCACAGATTGATCATGAAACACAGGGGCCATGGGCTGAGAAACCACCAGGGCTGTGATGCAACTGTTCTCACACTGATGCCTGGTGCTGTTTCAAGGACTGCGAGTGGGAAATGGAAGGAGAGAAAGAAACAGGGTTCTCCAAGTGAGGTAGTTTCTCATCTCATCAATGTTGGGTCTACAGAGACCACTCCATATTACAACACAACGGGCAAAGCCTAGTTCCCACAGTGGAGCTCCTCTCCATGGATTTTGGACTCATTGGACCCAGAGGATCACTGAAAAGGGGCACTTGCTGAAACACAGAAACACTTTCAGGTCAATTTAGAGAGTTGCTACATTTATTTCCATTTTAAGTGCAACACTCACAAACTGGATCATCTTGGTACTGGTCAATTGCAGGGAAAGTATAGAAATACAACCATTCACACCTATGGGCTATGTAGAGTCCTTAGTTAACCTAACATACAAGTTTTTTCAACGTTGGAGAAAGCCGGCGTACCCGAAGAAAAGCTACACGTGAACATGCAACTCCTCACAGAAAGCCACTTTGAATGAGGGCCTCAGTAAGCGGGGCCACCTCATTATTCGCGGCTTCAGCCTTAAGTTTCACCCTATATCTCGATCTTTCCTGCGATGCTCACATATTGTATTCGTAAACGTTTCATGCGTACTGTTGGTGACGTATCTGTGTGCACACGTTTTTAATATTGTTAAGTGCATTGGGAAGCCTCGGTGTAATTTCGCACCACATAAAAAAGCAATAACTTGAAAGTTGGAGCTGAGATTCAGACCTCAAAACTGTGAGGCAGACATGCTAACCACTATTACACAGTGTTGCCTGCCTAAAGAAAGTAATTTCAGCAAAGGGCACAATATAAACAATGGCAAATTGTATGGAGTGATAGTGAAGTTACTCTTGAATATCACTTGATTATACTGAAAAATATATGAATTAGATATATTCCCCCTGTCTGCTGCATAATGCATATACATTAAATGATTTGCTTTTTCATAATACGCATGCTAATGTTGACATGGCTTAAAGACCCTGTCAAGTGAATTCAGCAATTTGTTTCAAAATACATGCTATATATTTGAAGATAATTGCTGAAAACGTGTAAAGACGGAGAACAATATAGTGCTGAATTGTTTCGATGTAGCATTAAACTGTTTTTCACTAATTCAGATTTTTGAGGCGTTGCTAAAAAAAAAAAAAAGCTCAGGTATGCAGCTCGGGCTTCTGGCATGAGTCGGCCCTCCCCCACTATATACAGGTAGTACTGAGTGCCTTCATTCCATTCAATCTTTACTTAGTTTGAATAACTTGGCCTAGTTGTACCTCTACAGCGTGCAGTTATCTAACTAGCCTGCGCTTGACCTCTAAGTACAGCAACCTTTGACTGGCTGACATAAGATTTGGACTCTAGCAACCAATCGCAATAACGTTTATTGATGATGTCATCAAATCTTCCTCATATGACGACCGGTAGCTGCGTGGGTGCGGCTCGCTAGCTAGCGTGGCTAAACACGGTGTGCAGCCGCTCCTCTCACAGTCACTTATCATCGCCTCCATGGCGGCGAATAAGCTACCATTCTGACAAATATTGTTATCACGAAAGTAGGATGAGGCTTAATTAACAGGAGAAGACCGCTAAGCCACGGTGAACCATTAAGCCATTGCTAAATGCAGCCATGACACAGCAAAATAAGTGCTTTTGGGGACTGCTACAGTACACTTCTCACTGAAGTCTGGCTGGAACAGTGTTACAGCCGAGAGTAAGCAAAAATCAACAGCCACTGAATAAGTGTCCAGAGAGTGAATATATAAGCGAGAGCCACACATAGGACAGTCTGAAGGCCAGAAATGAATGAGACCGTTACCGTTTACGTCAGCCGAGAGGAGTGGCCTCTACGATTAAAAGTACATGAATTCATCGTATTAGTATGTTAAATATCTATATCTCCAATGTTATTTATTTGTTTGCACAATACATTTTGTCACAATCATAATGAAAAATAAATTACAATAAGTGTTCTCAAAATGACAGTATATCTTATTTTCCTTTTTTTTTTAGTTTAGCTTTACTAAAATACCATACAACCTGATATTTCTTTGAATGCCTCATTCGAGAAATTAAACTGTCATTACAATATTGTATATTTAGCAATTAATGTAGTCCCAAAGCATCATATTGGACAAAACAAAACTGAAATAAAATGTTAAAAGGCTGTTTTGTCGCTCAAAACTATTCAAATAAAGAAAATATAATACAAATATGAAAACATAATGACAATATAAGTGTTGTTTGGAGTCTTTATGGTGGAGTGTATTTGTTTTGGCTGAGACGCAAACTTTCCTGACAAAATCAAAATGTTCCTGACAAAATGTCCAGAATGTTCCTGAGGTGATGATAGGGGTTGGCATCTCTGGGGATATAATATATACAGTGGGTACGGAGAGTATTCCGACCCCCTTAAATTTTTCACTCTTTGTTATATTGCAGCCATTTGCTAAAATCATTTACCGTATTTTCACGACCATAACACGACCGTGTTTGATTATACTTATTGGACTTGATTAGGAAAGCCACACACCTGTCTATATAAGCCCTTACAGCTCACAGTGCATGTCAGAGCAGATGAGAATCAAAAGGTCAAAGGAACTGCTCGAAGAGCTCAGAGACAGAATTGTGGCAAGGCACAGATCTGGCCAAGGTTGCAAAAAAAATATTTCTGCTGTACTTAAGGTTCCTAAGGGCACAGTTGCCTTCATAATCCTGAAATAGAAGCCGTTTGGGACGACCAGAACCCTTCCTAGAGCTGGCCGTCCGGCCAAACTGAGCAATCGGGGGAGAAGAGCCTTGGTGAGAGAGGTAAAGAAGAACCCAAAGATCACTGTGGCTGATCTCCAGAGGTGCAGTCGGGAGATGGGAGAAAGTTCGAGAAAGTCAACCATCACTGCAGCCCTCCACCAGTCGGGGCTTTATGGCAGAGTGGCCCGATCGAAGCCTCTCCTCAGTGCAAGACACATGAAAGCCCACATGGAGTTTGTTGAAAAACACCTGAAGGACTCCAAGAAGGTGAGAAATAAGATTCTCTGGTCTGATGAGACCAAGATAGAACAGTTTGGCCTTAATTCTAAGCGATATGTGTGGAGAAAAGCAGGCACTGCTCATCACCTGTCCAATACAGTCCCAACAGTGAAGCATGGTGGTGGCAGCATCATGCTGTGGGGTGTTTTTCAGCTGGACGACTGGTTGCAATCGAAGGAAATATGAATGTGGCCAAGTACAGGGATATCCTGGACCAAAACCTTCTCCAAAGCGCTCAGGACCTCAGACTGGGCCGATGCTTCACCTTCCAACAAGACAATGACCATAAGCACACAGCTAAAATAACAAAGGAGTTGGTTCAGAACAACTTCGTGACTGTTCTTGAATGGCACAGCCAGAGCCCTGACTTAAACCCAATTGAGCATCTCTGGAGAGACCTGAAAATGGCTGCCCACCAACTTTCACCATCCAATCTGATAGAACTGGAGAGGATCTGCAAGGAGGAATGGCAGAGGATGCCCAAATCCAGGTGTGAAAAACTTGTTGCATCATTCCCAAAAAGACTCATGGCTGTATTAGCTCAAAAGCTCAAAAGGGTGCTTCTATTAAATACTGAGCAAAGGGGCTTTGAAAACTTATGGCTGTGTGATATTTCAGTTTTTCTTTTTTAATAAATCTGCAAAGAGTAATTTTTTTTCTGTCAATATGGGTTGCTGTGTCTACATTAATGAGGAAAAAGATTAAATTAAATGATTTTAGCAAATGGCAGCAATATAACAAAGACTGAAAAATTTAAGAGGGTCTGAATACTTTCCGTACACACTGTAGGCATATGCTTGACGTGTGAACATATTTGAGTGACAGTTAAAAGTGGAGCGGGGCTTGATTTCAGCAAATTCAGCAGACACACCCACAGCGTCTCAGAGCTCAGAGGACGTCACCATTTTTCACCATTTTGAAGCCTGATTTCATACACTTGGCAATTTTTGTATTCATTCGAATTTGACAGGCTTGTCACAACACCCTTCGCTGCGGTCTTTCAAATTTATGACATTTTTATTTACACTTTACAGGGACTTGTAGTGTGAGGTCATTATCGCAGTATGCCCATAGTCATACATGTTTATTTTTGCTGATAAAATAAATGAATGCTGACTCATCTGTCCTCCCGTAGACTGAGAGGAAGCCAGTAAGTCAAAATCAGAAGAGCCTGAATAGAACTCCACAGACCACACTATGGTGGACCAGTGGCTGAGACCTCTCAATGCTACACTGGTTAAAACCACAAAAAAAAATGTCTGAATGGATCTAAGCTTGTCTTGGTGCAAAATGACCACAAGTGTCTCCACCCAATTAGCCTTGAATTTAATTAATTAGTTGGGGTAAACCAGAACTTTGTAAAGATAAAAAATAAAAATAAAAACTTGTTGTGTTATTGGATTTGTGTTATTTGGACTTAAACTGAAGAATTTGGATTTGCAGGGAACCAAAATATGGTTTTACTAAAAGAGCGGGTCAGTTTCCCAGAAACAATGTGAGTTGTTTCCCATGAACGTTCATGAGAAATGACACAATATTTGTTTTTCTCTTTGCTCTTTTCTCACACAGAAAATCAGAATAACGATCTGTACACGTGCACGCTGCTTCCGCTATAAAACAGGAAATTAGCATCCACACGCATACGCACAGTGCACAACGCCACGCGCTGCAGCTCTGTGCCAGGCTTCTTTCAGTGACTTCAGCAAAAGGGTGAGGAGGGGAAACATATTCGATCCCAGTGGACCAGGTCTCTACTCACTTCCTGCTTGGGCCAGGGGAACATGCTAAATTGTAGTTCACATAAACAATCTTTCTGTCTCCCTCACTGTTTTCATCCAAATGTGCAAGCAAAATGAGGATGATTGTTAAAGTCTGTTTTAAGTCACGTGGGAATGTGAGTGGCCATTGGCTTGTATTGTTCCTTTATTTCCCACTGCTTTGTTCCCAAGCAGCAAAGGCAAATACCGTTTTACCATCAGCAGTATCTAAAATTAATCATCCTTCAAAGCGCACACTAACGGACTGCATTGCAAAAATTCAGTCACAAGCTTGAGTTATGTTCCGGTAAATAAATCAGTGAACCCTAAAGACTTAGGAGTAGCACCTCCTAAAAGCTTGACTGTAGACAGCCACCACATTGTCCCCAGGGTCACTGCCAGGGAGAGAAAAGTGATGACGATTCTAAGAGAACATGACTGACAGGGGTGCTTCATAATTCTATTTTCAATGTGTATTTTTTTTTTCATGGGGCCCTAAAGCACCTGAGTGTCCAGAGTGCTAAAAAGGTGATTACTGTGATTCTGTCTCCAGTATGTGTGTGCAACAGTGTTACACACCCCCACGTCTGGCCATGGCTGGCCGCGGGCCCCTGCAAACCAGTTCTCATGGTTCCATGATTCCACTATACTGACTACCTCAGGGGACACCTCCCACTCACTGGTTTGTTTTCATCCTTAATGGGAGATCATCTTACACTCTTTATAGTGTGTGTGCATGCGATATAAACAGTTTTTGTGTATGTGTTTTTTGTCTATTGTGCATGCACCTGCAGAGACAAAGGCAAAGTATTGTTTGAAGTGTGTGTGTGTGTGTGTGCGCGCGTGTGTGTGTGTGTGAGCGCGCGCGTGTTTGTGCCTGCCCGCGTGCGTGTGTTCGTGTCATGTGCTTATTATCATGGCATTAGTTTGCAGTGGTGTACAACTGCAGTGCATCACACTGACATGTTTCAAATGTTGTTGGTTTTCTTATTTAGCTACATGAAACGAATGAGAACAAAATAATTTAAAACCCACGCATACAGTTGCACTCAATATTATTCAAGCCCCATTGTAAATTGCCATCAGAGAATCAGTAGGGTAGAGGGTCTGGGCTAAAACATGTTAATTCTAAGGTCTGTGATTATTCATTCAAAAAAATGAAGAATTTGACACTAGCGTAGACCAAGCGGCACGGTGGACGACTGGTTAGAGCGTCAGCCTCACAGTTCTGAGGACCCGGGTTCAATCCCCGTGGAGTTTGCATGTTCTCCCCGTGCCTGTGTGGGTTTTCTCCGGGCACTCCGGTTTCCTCCCACATCCCAAAAACATGCATGAATTGGAGACTCTAAATTGACCGTAGGCATGACTGTGAGTGCGAATGGTTGTTTGTTTGTATGTGCCCTGCGATTGGCTGGCGACCGGTTCAGGGTGTACCCCGCCTCCTGCCCGATGAAAGCTGGGATAGGCTCCAGCACGCCCGCGACCCTAGCGGCTCAGAAAATGGATG
Source organism: Phycodurus eques (assembly GCF_024500275.1). Taxonomy (NCBI): domain Eukaryota; kingdom Metazoa; phylum Chordata; class Actinopteri; order Syngnathiformes; family Syngnathidae; genus Phycodurus; species Phycodurus eques. The sequence continues at coordinate 16,768,137 of NC_084538.1, read as the reverse complement.
GATGGATGTAGACCAACGTAGTTTGTTTGTTTTTAAAAGCTATTCTGCAATGTGGACCGAACTGAATTGAGGTGTTTGGTGGTGTTCAAATGGTCTAATGCAGTGTTTCCCAACCCTAATTGAGCCATGGCACACATTTTACATGAGAAAAATATCACAGCACACCCACCGCCAAACAAAAATGTCAAAAAGAATGAATACTGAGAATGATCTCATCGCAATTTACTTACAAATTTACTTAGTGTCAAATCTGAGCCTGTTTAATTGAACACAAAGCTGATTTGCAGGAAGCTTTGACTTACTCTGTTTTATGATGGCAACAGGTACAAAGGTTTATTGTATCCTCCCCCCATCTAATGCAAAAGCAATTAATTGTTTTGTCTGTCACTATACATTGTTGGCATAGATCGACGAACAAAGAGATATTTGTAATCAATAAATGATGTTTTTTTGGGGGGACGAATTATGTGAAGTTGGATCATTTGATGAATGTGCCACAGCACCCTGGTTGGGCATCATTAGTGTATCATGTGTTCGAATGCAACACATAACTGCTCACTTTAAGAAAATACAATAAATCAATCAATAAAAAACATTTCTGAATTGATTCCCCCCCTTTTTTGTCATATTCTAACTTTAGCTTCATCACATTGTGACTTTCTTCTGACAGGATTAACAGATTTGAAACATTTCTGGTCCTCGCGGAGTCACAGGATTTCTGTATGACTCTTTACAACACACATCTAGTTTGGGGTAAATGGAACTTTAGTTATTTTCCAGTTACACGAATATGACATTTATTTTTTTATCTGAACCTAGATATGACAAAAGGAGCATGTGCGTGCATATGTCTACGTGTGTCTGTGTGTGTGCTCCTATGAGTTTACTGATGTGCATCAGAACTCTTGGCCTGTAGACACCAGACACCTTCATTTGTTTCCCTTTTATTTCTGCCCATTAGGCATGGAGGAAGATGAAGGAAGAACATTTGTCTGGAGATGTCCTACAGGGAGCGTTCATATTTTGGAATGATTGCTTTTAAGTGCCGAGATCTTACAGCCAGATCGGCCACGGAACAAAGCGGGCTTGTGGGGGGACGGAAAATGAAGACGCTACATTCAAGTCCTGATAATGTAGGGGTTTTCCTAAGAGATGACAGAGAGGAGGCACATCAGAGGGTGACATGGGAGAGGTAAAGTAGGAAGAAGAAAATCAGATCAGGGGTGGAAAATATCACTTTTTGTGAGTAAAGATTACCTCAGCCTGTGACATAGTCCAACCACAGATTTATTTCATGATTATACTTTCTCCTCAGTTTGATGCCTGCATGTATTTTAGGCATTATTATTATTATTATTATTATTAGTATCGTTATATGATGTTCATAATCAACGCATTCCCAAAAAATAGCAAGGCCTGTCACAAACATGGCAGCTCTCGAAATGCATTTTTCTAAATACAATGCATTTGGCCATTATTATTTTAAATTTGTTAGGTTTAAAACTCTTTTTATTCAAAAAAATAACTAGAAAGAGTGTAGATCTCCACCTAGGTCAACAAATGCTAATTTGGATCAGGCCCGAATTATACACCTTCATTATAGGGAGTCACGTCCTATATAATGTATGTCTGAATTTTGTCATTCAGGTTCATGGATGATTTAACAAAGACAGAAAGACCCTGTAAAAGTGAAAAAAAATGTCCCTTTTTTTACACACTACAGAGAATAACTTGTGTCGCCATGTTTAACACTAGAATCCCCAAAGTACAGACATTTGGCTTTTCTACTTTTCTTCCTCATGGCTAGCCGAGTGGCTGGATTAGTTTGAACTAATATCCCAACTCAGGTGTGGACAGCCCAGCAATTTGGATTTTCTAATTTGCATGGCCAAAGGGCTGGGTGGTTCAGTTTTTTTCACCATTCTTCACCACCTTGTCACCATTGTTCTGTAACTGAGGCGATTACTCTCGACTCTTTACACAGTTACTGAAAGAGAACTGATATTGCTTTGCCTTTACCTGAATACATTGATAGAAATTACTGGCTGTATGCTTACACAACACTGCAAACACTTTTGTTCGATACATCCCATTACTGATGCACACACCCAGAACGTTTTATAAACACATAGTTTATAGTTACTGACGTATCCCTGTCAATAGCCAACATGTTCATTAGTAGAGTTGTAGAAAATGGAGCTCGCTCTGTCTCTTGAGTACCACAAGCTCGGGGCACGGTGAGAACGTCGGACTGAATTTCCGAGCGTGCCCTGTGTTGATATTTTGTGCGTTTGTTGTGTCCGTGCGACCATGTGTAATGCAACTATATGTGTATAAGGAGATCTGGGCATGTATCTGGAATAAAATGTATCAAACAAAAAGTATGCAGTGTTGTGTAAGCGTGCAGCCAGTAATTTCCATCAAAATCAGGCTGTTGTAATGTAACGAGAGAGAGGTTTAGAACTCGTGGACAATAGTTTCTCACAGCATTGTGTTCAATTTTGTTTCATTTTTTTTGTTTGTTTGGTTTTTTTTCACCAGGATTTCCTGTTTATTTATATAGCACACTTACAATGTCCACAGTCGCACAAAGTGCTGCATGGTTATATTAAAAAAAAAAGTATGTCTATATAACATACACATGCCATTCATATATACAAGAAAGTAGTGCAATCAAGAAAAATATTTTTTAAAAAGTGTACCGCAATAAAACACTTCAAAATAAATGAAATAAAACCATATTGAAAAATCTTAATATCAATGGCAGTTTTGCACAAGGCCACTTGAATCTGCACTACGTAAGAAATAAGAGGGTGGCCTGTTAACTGCTTTGTCATTATTTTGTGAAAAATAATCATCCACTTGCCTATGCTATTTTTAACATCGCACAAGGTGGTGTTGACCACATTCCGATGTCCCTGTTAGACAAGCAGTCAAGCATTTAACGTGTCACGTCTGTGTACCGCTAATCTGGCAAAAAATGGCCGCATTTACAAAAGAAAGGTGGCTAATTGTAGGCCGCCGAGTTGTTAATTTGAAACCGCAGAGCCTTTGGGCTGTCCTCGAGGCATTGCAGCAGGAGTAAGAAAACCCTGTTTTTTCTAGTGTCAATAAACACTTAACTTTCCCTAAAGTGTATCTGTTATGTGGACCCAACACCAAGTAAAGGCCTCTTTATACACAAGCGGTCACGCATTGCATTGGCCCGCGCGGCCCATCTTGACGCGCACACGGCAAAAATTGTTGCTGCGCGTAGAATACCACGCAGATCATCTCTCGTGATTGGTCTGTTTTAGTCACACGCGGTGACGATGTAATCAGCATTCCTCCCGATTCCACATACCACCTACGCCGCCGCCTTCTCCATCGATTTTGCAGCATAATTAAACGTATCATCTGGTCATCTAGGTCCATTTGTTCTAGCAGACACTGTTCCACGGTCGCCATTGTTGTTGCTTTGCTCCTTGTTACGGAAAGGAAAATAAAAAATAAAAACGGGTACCGGAAATGGCCACAAAATGCACAGGAAACTCCACCCTGTGGCGTCCTAGCCAATACCAGCCGTAGCGACACCCGCGACTTGGAGGAGAACTGCAGCACACTTTCAAAACGGCGTGCGTGGGTGAGTATAAAGGTAAACTGCGTGCGGGATGGCCGCAGTGACGTCCGCACGAGTATAAAGAAGCCTTAAGCCGGTGAGGTATTGGATGAGCTGGTTGCGAGTCGCTCCTTAGCTAGCAAGCTACTGGGCTAGTGAACGTAATGAACAGTGAACAGTGAAGTGTTTTTATTGTGTGGACCCACCCACGGAGTGAGGCGGCGGTGAATTGGACACACCCGCTACAATCTGATTGGCTTCTGCATCCAGACCGGAAGGACAGTAGGCCTAAGAGTATCTGACATCAATCTAAAGGAGTTATTATGAATGCCACTAACCCTAACCAACCCTCACCCTAGACCTAGCCCTAACCATAACAAACTCGATTTTTGTTTTTGTTTCCAACTTTTGGAATTGTCATCTTGTTACAGCTGTGTGGCCTGCCCTTCCCACGATACAGCAGCCAATCATCATATCCTACCGAGAATTCGAGTGGGATTCATAATAAGGCCTCGCTCTGTGCGGCGTGTGTGGGTCCACACAACAGAGACACTGTAGCCCGAATTACACACAACACATAACACTTCAGGGAAGATGCATTTTCAGCATAGCTTTCTAGCTAACATCATGCTGGAGTGGTGAAAATTGGTTAAATTATTATTACTAAGTAACTCTCAATTGTGGCTAATAGCCACTGATGGAATGAAAGCGCTCGGTATTTATATAGTTGGGAAGGGCTGACTCGTGCCAGAAAGCCCGAGTGAGTACTACGCCCAAAATCTCCAGACAACTGAAATGGGGGGACAAAAGAGTTAAACCTATAGCTGCACTTCAGCACTAAATTGTTCTTTGTATTTGCACATTTACAGCATTTGTCTTAACATATTTAATGTATTTACAAACCTCAATTCCAATTAAGTTTAATTGTAAACAGATCATGATTGGGTATAAAAGGAGGATCCCCAAAAGGCTCAGTTGTTCACAAGCAAGGTTTGGTTGAGGTTCACCATTTTTGTGACCAAATAGTCCAACAGTTTAAGAACAATGTTCCTCAACGTACAATTGCAAGGAATTTAGGGATTTCATCATCTACAGTTTCTGATATGGGTGATATGGGCAGCCACCCAGCACCCCCACTGACGATCGGCGATCGGCAATCTCTGCCACGGAAGCTCAGGAACACTTCTAGTTCCCTCAATTGACTGTAGTTTGAAAACGATTTGCAAAACATTGCATTCTGTTTTAATTTACATTTTACACAATGTCCCATCTTCACTGGACTTGGGGTTTGTCGAAACAAATCCTTGCAATCACCTCACAGGGTCTTTTAAAAACAGTCTCCAAAATCAAGAAATCATGAAGATATACAACCTATAATGACGATGAATTTGAAACAGTCATGTTTTATAGTTTTTGGTGTAGTGGTGTAGTCTTTTGGTGTAGTTTTCTTTTTGTAGTTTTATCGCTTTGGAAAAAGACTGCTTCTTCCGTAAATTGTCGAACAATTGATTTTTTTATTATTTTTTTTTTTTTTTTTTTTCCCTGAGAAGTCCCATTCCACTCTGCTCCAGTCATTCAGTGTTATGCCAAACAGTGGTCCTGCAGTTTTCTTTTTGCGGTTTCTGGAAATGCCCCCACTTTTCCGGCCTTGCTCCAATTTTCTTTAAATACAACAGTAATTGGTTTGATTTCCTACCTCCGGCCTGGCGGTGAGGGGGGGGTTACAAGGCGTTGTGGGAGCTAGTGAGGGCCAAGCAAAAGGGACCGCAGCAGGCGGCCCGCACGCTTGGGTGGTAATATAGTTTAGAATTGAGTGTTAGTTCCACTATCCCTCGTTTAGATGCTGTTTATGGGCAGATCCTGGAAGCCCATCAGTGGAAATATTCATAAATCAGCAGTGAAAAGCAGGCCAAGTTTATCAAACACACAATACTTGAGTCTTGGGTGACATCTTGAAAGAAACAATAAACAACATTAAAAGCTTCATGAATGTGTTGTGCCGTGAGCCTTAAGAAAGGAATGTATTTTGGGATCGATTCTGCAAGTTTCTTGAAGCCTTCTGTAGAAAAAGATGCATTTGGTTTTCGAGAAGTTTTGATAACACTCGGGAAGCTGTGGCATCATAACACTCGGCCTGTTGATCATAGAACAAAAAGGGATCACAAACCCAAATATCAAAACCATACATCATCAAAACAGTTATTCTGAGGGATTTAAGACAAAGAGGGGTGCTTAGGCATGAGTAATCAAAAAGTAAATATTAGAGCATGTCCAAGCTCATTGTTCTGGCCTTCTAGTATTTCCTGCCCTGTCGTCAGACGACAGCAACCATCCGAAAGAGGCCACCTGAGATATGTACAGTATTTGTCCTGGAGGGTTGCTGATGTACAGCCAGATGGCAGCGATGGTGATGCAAGAAAACCGGAAAATGTCAGCAAGCACAGTCATCAGGAGAACTGAACTATGTAGTAAACCTTAAGATTTGCAGTGGATTCACCGGACACGGAAGCCACAATTAGAGAGCTTTAAAGTTAGTGCTGATTTGAACACTGTACACACCCCTCCTGATGCTTGAACAAGCTGATTGCACATGGGAGAAACGAGATCTGTATGTTGAAAAGTCTCAGTCTGGGGTACGAGAGGTGTTGATTTTTTATTGTAACCAGCGGCAACCCAGAGAAGACTGGGGAGAGTAAGTCCAAGGCCAATGTAGCCTTTTACTGTCCAATGGGTACACAGTGGAGGACTTTGCCTCGTTATGATGTCTGGAAAATAAAACAGACACTTTTCCAACTAAAGCATGGTTCTGAGGTATGTGGTCCGACCACAGAAGAAATGGACCCAGGGGGCTTCCGTAAAGCTCGTGTGCTAGTGCAAAGCACACGTAGCTATAAATGGCATGAGTGCACACACTCGCGCACACGCACGCGCACACGATGTGCGGCTTTCCCGGCAAGCGACAGTCCTCTCGGTGGAAAAATATGGTAACCAACGCATTGAGGCCCAGAACTTTGATGGATTGCAGAGACACTGCAGCAGTAGACAGGCAGAGAGTTGGGAATCGGAATGTGCCGCAATATCCGGGGAGAAGAGGAGCTGATTGGGTAAAATGGGGGCAGTGCGCTGGAAACAAGGCACCCACGTAGAACAGTCGTAAAGCTCCGAGATGCCAGCTAGAACGCTAATAACAGAAATGAAGTGAAAACTAGCAAGTTGCTTTGTAAATCACAGCACATTATTTACCTAGATACTTTAACCATGAAAATATGCTCGATAGGGGCTGTTAGGAGGATAAAGCTTCATCAATATGATGGGATGCTTGAAAGGACGCTATCCGAGCAATCAGATTGGACATTGAGGTTATAATGTCGGCGCAATCGGATTGGACAGTGAGATGACTCCACGCAATACTGTAGCACCATTACTTTGCCCTTTTGTCATCCTGGTCCATTACTTGGGATGAACATCGGTCAAGAAAAAAATACTGCAACTAAGCTGACCCAAACAAAATACAGTTTCTATTCTTTGATAGATGGATGTGTTTGAATCGAGAATCGAGAGTGTTTTTATTCAAATGTACTCAAATATGTATCAAGGTGTATGTCAGTGCATAGTTTGTGTCAACCAAGTCATATACTGTAGATTCAAGAGGCCATTTTGAATATCATATGCCAGCGTGTGCACGCTGTGAAAGCCAGACCAACCCAATAATTACAGTGATCTGAAACAGTGAAAACCGCAGTGCCTTTCCATGCAAAAAAAGAGAGGCACAACCTTTATAAAAACAAGATGGTTTTGGAAGTAGAACCAGGCGTCCAACGAGTTATCTCCCTTATTCAGGGTACCTTTACAACAACCACATAGTAAGAACAGGAACATTTCTTCTTTGCACACACATAACACAGTGTTGGCAAAATGATCAGGGTTATATGCATGCCGGGCCAGAAGGAGGCGATATCGATATCTTTGTAAAGTAACAGGACTCCTCGTTCGTGTTTGTAACAGTCTTTTGAGAACTGGTTGGCTACCTTAGTGTGTTTACTGTATATGTACCGGTAGTTACCTATAAAAGAGGTGTGACTGTACTGTGATGTATTTGAGCGTGACTACACTAAACACTTGACGTTAAAATCTTGTTTTCACAGACAAAACCATTCCATTCTCAGCATTAGTTTTTTTTCTTTGAGACCACTTTTCCATTTTTAGACTCGAGCGACCCCGCTTTTATCAGTTTACAGTAAAAAAAAAAATTATAAATAAAAAGATAAAATGTTGTGTAAACAGCTTCTTGGTAATGTTGCCAGTGTAAAACATTTACAGCAAACACACCTGGGCACATCTGAAATTGAATGGGAATTTTATAGAGAAAAGAACAATCCCAGTAAAGCCACTTTTGGGCGATCCAAATACCTTGCGGACTGATACCTTATTATTGCTTGAAGCATTCCAACAGACTTTTGTTTCTTACTTAAACCATTGCAGCCTGTAAAGGCCTAATGGAAGTCTCAAAACCATTAGACAGCAGAACTATGAACGCAGGCTTTAAAGGGGCAGCAAAGCGAGTGATCAATATACCTCTACTCTTTCTCCTTTGCTCCTCTGGTGTTTAATCTAAATGTCGTAGCATCGTCTATGGCCGCCGGTGAATAAAGTAGACCCTTTGGTTAGGAGAGAAACCAGGGAGGAGGAGCTCACACCTGCAATAACAACAGATTGAGATCACACGTACATCATTTTGCAAGCACTTTGCACTCTCGGTCTAGGCTTGCCGCATTTATATCTATGGTGCTAAAGGTGTTTCAAGGTAAACCTAAATCCAAACGTTGGCTTCACAGCAGAGCATGAGTGTCAGTTGGGGATATGTGAGCGTAATCTGTTGTCGTTTTACCAATCGGAGAAATGGCGGGGAGGAGCCAGGTGGGGAGTTTACAGCTCTACGGGGATGGCCTTGGCAGTGGCTGGCAGGAAAATAAAGCCAGTGACTTCAAGATGGATGGCAGGAGCAAAACTTCAAAGTCATGATCTCATCCTAGTAGCGCTATGACGCGCCAAAGGCGAACCTGCTAGTTCACTTGAGCGCAAACCGTTGCGCATATACACTGCTTCATATAACACACAACTCGGATTCCCGACACACACACTTCTTGAGTATTTTTCGGACAGTGGACACGAAATGCCCATTTTACACACATCTGTTAACATACCAGACGTTTAGTTGACGCACTGAAGGAACATAACCTGCCAGGTAAAGCTAAGGTGGTGGGCGTGGTTGCTGACAACACTAGTATTTTATGTCAAACAGTTTTCCCGTCACAGACAAAATAAAACAGGCAGCTATTGTATGCTCATAAAGAGACTAAACATCCCCAAGAAAGGCCCCTCGGAGGCCTGACGCACCTGACGTCACACGGTGTCTGACAATCACACAGTTGACACAAGACTTAAAGACATACCCTTCCTTTTTTGTGTGAGACTTTGAAGCTTTACCACCCACATGTCTTTTTATCCACACATCCCCTCCCTTTGCACACAAACATCCCTGAGCTTACTTCCCGTGAAGAAGTGCTGACAGTGGAAAGGAAATGAAGCCAAAACCTGCAGGAAGATTCTGTGGCTTATTGTGGCCTCTTGTGGTGCATGTCATGAACTGCAATGTCCTTAAACCCTCACTCTGACTTAGTCTTTACCAGGCAACTGCAGTAGTAAACCGCAGCTCTGCCACAGGGTGTAACTGCAGGACCCACATGGAGTGAGTGGCCAGTAAGGGATGGGGGGCAAAGCGGCTTTTGTGAGCAGCCCAAGGGGATCTACCACAGGCCCCTATCTCCCCACCACAGTAGCCACTGAGCCCCAGAGAGAAAAAGCCACCCCACCACATTTTAATGAGGGTTAAAATAAACAATGTGAGCCCACAAAACCCACCCTGACTGGTTGACTGGAGGCATGGGCGCAGGCCAGATAAGCCGGGCTTTTACTTGATGGTTTGGAAGTCGATGGGCTCGAGATTACGACGCTCCACCAACAACCATGCAACTGTACTTGGAAGGTTCAAACATTGGCCCATTCTAATCACATGTGACGCGTTGAGGAAAATACAAAATACAGTTTCATGAAATAAATATGAAACAATTGAAGTACAATAAGTAGTAGTAGTTGTTGAGTTTCATAAACATGATATACAAGATAGCCACCCACAATAAAACCTCCATCAACAGCCGAATTTCATGAGAAATACATTCTTTTTCATGACATATTCCCTAATATAAATGTGAAATAAATAAACAAATAAATAAATAAATACCACCATCACAAAGGGAATTAGCAAGTACCTTGTACAACTAGAGTTGCATTTACTAATAATATTTGTGCTGCGAGACTTGTTTAATTGACTGTTAATTGATTGTTGTGCATTACATATTTATTTTTAACTTATGAATGAATTAAAATGATACTTCATTACTTTTATAGTGTATTCTAGCAATTGTAAACTGAAAGGAGAAATTTACAATTTTTTTTTTTTTTTTTTTTTTTTTTTTTACAGAGTACACACACAAAAACTGAACATACAAAACACACAAAAGCCATTCATTCCAGTCTTGACACCAGATGCTAAAATACTGACATTAACAGCATTTGAAACCATTTTAAAAGTTTAAATATATAAGAATATTCTCAGGTTTCATGCTTTCCACCATGTGCCACTCTGAATTACTCTAAGCACACTGATATGTCATGCAGCGCTATCAAAGGCTTATTTATGACTTATATATGCCCACCAGACAAAACCACTCTGTTGCAGCCAAAAAAGACATTAAGATTGATGGGTTAATGACAGCTAGTATGATTTTAAGGCATTTGGAAAGAAAAATACACCTATACTGGAGGTTCAACATGGCCTTAGCGCTCCTCTAACCAGCAGCAGATGAAGAGTTTTGAACACTGATGCCAATGTAACCTCTGACTGAAGGCCAACATTTCTGAAGCGTCAGATAAAGGACACAGTGAGCATTATGTTGCGAAATGCACTTGAAATATGGAGGTACCAACGTACAACAGGGTTCGGTGTATGTCACTTTTACTTCCATTCATTCACTCGACTGACACATTAATACGTTCTCACAAGACTTTCGTAGGATTTAGGAAAGTACACGCTACAATAATTTGTAAATGTTATGAATATGGGCTGCACAGTGAAATAGTGTTTAGCATGGGCTGCCTTAGAGTTTTGAGCTTCGGGTTCTAATCTATAATATCTAAACTTCATACAATAAAAATGATTTTGTGGACTTTGATGTCCCCCATTTGAGATGACAGCTGGGGCCTCCAAACCTACACAATCTGACCAATACCGACCTACTTTTTGACTCACACCACCCACTAGACCACATTATCAAAACCCAACCACACCGAGCCTATAATGTTCCGTCCAGTACACTCGCCATTAGAATTCCCAAACACTACAAACCTGCTAACACCGTGAGAACAAGTAAAGGCAGGTACAACCCAAAGACAAGACACCCCATAGGCCTACCCAGAAAAATAATCTGTTGTGTCCTGTTAAGTGCGCTGTGGAATGCACTGATGTACACTCCCCTCCGAAAGTATTGGAACGGCAAGGTCAATTCGAATTTTTTGTTGTATATTGAAGACATTTGGGTTTCAGATCAAAAGATGTGTATGAGACAAAAGTTCAGAATGCCAGCTTTTATTTCATAGTATTTACATCTAGATGTGTTAAACAACTCAGGGCAGAGCACCTTTTGTTGGAAGCCACCCACTTTTCAAGTGGCCAAAAGTATTGGAACAGACATTATTAAATTAACTTCAAGTCAATAACATTTAATATTTGGTGGCATAATTACACTTACTTGCAATAACTGCATCAAGCCTGCGACCCACTGACTTCACCAGACTGTTGCAGTCTTCATTTGAAATGCTTTTCCAGGCCTTTACTGCAGCCTCTTCAAGTTCTTGTTTGTTTCTTGGGGGGGGGGGTTCTCCCTTCAGTCTCCTCTTCAGGAGGTAAAATGCATGCTCTATTGGGTTAAGGTCCAGTGATTGACTTGACCAGTCTAAGATGAAGTCCCTTCTTTGTTGGCAGTGTGTTTTGGGTCATTGTCTTGTTGCATGATGAAGCTTCTCCCGATTAGTTTGGAAGCATTTTTATGTAAATTGCCAGCCAAAATGCTTTTGTAGACTTAAAAATGTATTCTGCTGCTACCATTAGTTACATCATCAATAAAGACTAGTGAGGCCGTTCCAGAAGCAACCATGCAAGCCCAAGCCATGACATTACCTCCACCATCCTTCACAGATAGGCTTGTGTGTTTTGGATCATCAGCAGATTCTTTCTTTCTCCATACTTTGGCCTTTCCATCACTTTGGTAGAGGTTAATCTTGATCTCATCAGTCCATAAAACGTTGTTCCAAAACCTTTGTGGTTCATCTCTGTCCTTGTTTGCAAAATCCAATCTGGCCTTCCGATTCTTTTTGCTGATGAGTGGTTCGCATCTTGTGGTATGGCCTGTATAGTTCTTCTCTCGAAGTCTTCTTCAAACAGTGGATTGTGACACCTTCACCGTTGCCCTGTGCAAGTTGGCAGTGATGTCGCTGACTGTTGTCTTTAGGTGTTTCTTCACAGCTCTCACAATGTTTCTGTTATGAACTATTGTCGATACCCTTGGCCGACCTGTTCGATGTCTGTTGCTCAGTACACCAGTAGTTTCTTTATTTTGTCAGCACATTCCACATTGTTGCATTGGCAATGCCCAATGCCTGAGTGGCATCTGCACTATTTGCACAATTTACATTGTCCCAGATTATCGCAATACTAGTCACTTTAAACTGCATCAATTACTTGAAGTCTCTGCGCCCGTTGCACAACGGTCATTTGACGGGACTATCGTTTTATTAGTCATTTCAAACTAATTGCGAGAGGACTCTGCATCTTTTTGCACAATTGTCAACAAAAAAAATTGTACTGGCATTACCACATTACTGGTAACCTTTTATTGTTCAGTGACTGTAATTTTTTATGTGTTTATGTCTCAAATGTATTCACTGTAAATTGTTGTCATACAAGAGCGGCTCCCACTACCGAAGACAAATTCCTTGTGCGTTTTTGACATACATGGCAAATAAAGATGATTCTGATACGATTGCATAAAACGGCATACGATTATGGCAAGGGAAGTGGGAGTCCCTTTCGCATTATAAAAAAAAGACAAATAAAAAGTTTGCTGATTTTGTAAAATGTTTAGTATAGCATACGTTTTGGCATAGACAAAGCAGAAACTCTCATCGGTTCAGAAATTAGCAAGTTACATTAGTTTCAGTCTCCCTGCATTGCAGTGGGAAAGTCGCCAACATGGCCGCCATGTATGCACGTCGGTTTGCCGGGCGGCACAGCGCACTGGTGTATCAGGTCTTCTATCTATGATTACTCTCTCTTACGAGAGGGGTCCATCTGATACAATTGTCACTTACTGCTGAATTTCATCACGGCATCGCTATAGTAAACAATGTCTGCTCTCTAGTGGTAAATGGTGCTATTACAACCTAAAACATTTTTGTTTTGTAAAGGAAACTTAATTTATATTTTTTTTAATTATTATTTAATTAGTCTATTAGTCTGTTTCCTTCTACCACGTTTAAAAAGTCCAACAACAACAACAAAGTGTCTTAAAAAAAGTTGGGTTTTTTTCCAAATAAATAAATAATTCCTTAAAATTAGTTGCCAGTTGCCTGTCCCTGCCCTAGTGTATGCTCTAAATTGACCAGAGGTATGACTGTATGTCTGAATGGTTGTTTTTCTACATACAGTAGTTCCTGCAATTGAATGGCGGCGAGTCCTGGATACCCCACCTCTTGCCCAAAGTTAGCTGATGTAGGCTCCAGCTCACATTTTTTGAAAATAAATGGATGGAGTTATTAATATGCCCTAGTCAATTTGATATTATCGTATGGTGAAATATTCCTGACATAACATTGAAATGACCACCAAAGTGAAATTAAGCCATTCAAAATATAAATGACTGCAAAATAACAAAATAGTGCTGTACATTGGTACCTTAACTAGCGAGTCCCCCAACTTACGAGTTTTTTAAAGTTATGAGCATTTTTTTACAGATACTCAACAACTAGATGGATGCAGTGAGCTTCACAACATCAAGCTACCAATCAGTTGATATGTGCTTGTTGTCTTGGGGGTCTACCACAGCCCCAACAACAAAACGAGTGCAAAGAAGCAGCAGATGATGTCCATTGCATGAAAGTTTGAACTCAGAAAAACATAAGCCAGGTGTGGTCGACTTGGCGAAGCAGTGTGACAGCAGTAGGCCTACTTCTACGATATGTCCAATGCTGAAGCAGGAGTATTTCCAAGATGTGGACCTCTGTCCATGAAAAGAGGGAGAAGCTGCTGACAGTGAGTAAAGTGCGGCAAAAAGGGCAAACAATATTGAAGATTAAGTTCAGTGAACATTTTTGTCAACAACTTGTTTTTAAAGAGTACAATACTGTAGTGCTAGTTATTTTCTTTAAAAAGGAGGATAAAATGGTTCAGAAAATAGATGGATGGATGATCACATTTGATTTGAATTGCGTGTGGTCACACAGCAAATTAAACTCCTAAATCAAGGTACCACTGTACTATAATAATGAGTTGTAATAATGTCCACAAAACCACCACAACCTGCAGTTACCAATACGTAAGCCCAAACCGTTTACAATTGTATTGCACACGTAGCTTGTATTTTGACAGTGTCACTGCAGCTTTTAAAACATTAGTAGACAAATGGAGCCACAATAAAAATGTACTTTGTTCCAGCCCTGAATTCCATATGTACCGTACAGAGAATTCCTTTGGCCTGTCACAGACTAAACCAAATACAGAGTCCATATGGAGAAAAATTTCACACATTATAGGCCCAAAACCTAGCTGTGATATCAGTGTGTACCCTTGAGTGAGATACTTCTCCAGTGTAAATATTTAGCCAGCTGTGGAAATGGGTGTTGTGTAAAAGCCTGCAAAGTGAGAAAACCAGTTCAGCAGAGAACAACACACACAAAATATCAATGCCAATTAAACAGACAAAATCTTCCATTGTCTCACGAGGAGAGGATCACACACAGCAACACAAAAGGAGCAAAAAATTCAGTTGTTACAAATATGGAATTGGCAATATATTAACCTGACACGTGTGTAGATCATAAAATCAAGAAGAATGTAAGAAAATAACTAGCTGCAATGATTTTGCATGTGCCAAGCTGGTTGATTTGTTGTCACAAATGGTGGACATGGACAGACACCATGTAACACAGCTCACATCCTCACATTCATTACACAATTACTAATAACTAACTAACTGCTGGTAATGACTGTGTGGTGTTGTGTCTTCTCTTTAGAGTTAGGGCACACACGAAGACATACGCACTCTTACACACAGTGCCTTAGTGGTTTTGTCTCGGTGAAGTTCCTCCCTGTGAATTATAAGTGCAGCCTGTGTTTTTTAATGTTCTGCAGTGACAAGGGAGCACAGACAGAGGTTGAAATGTGACACTTCAACAATCTGGAGAGCATTCAACAACTACAGTAGATGCCCCCACACCTTCTTGTCAAATGACAAAAAAAAGACATGCTTGGGCTCCACATCAGTCTGGATTATGGTATAACGTAAGGTGAAGTGTGTCTTCAAGGGCAGCTCACAGTAGCTAAACACACCCAACTCACTCCTTCCTGAGCTCCCGACAAGAAGAGAAAAAAATCCAGCAGGCTGGGTCACAACATTGCCGATGAGGGACAGTACACGGGCTTTTCTTTTAAGTCTGCCTTTACAAGATATGTTTCCATTGACACTGGCAGAGGTAGTGAATTACATTACACAGGGGTGTTTATAATAGTTTGGTTACCTCATTTACCTTAAAGAATCAACATTAGAAGCCATACAGGATTATTAGGTTTATATATATATATATATATTATAAAAACATAACAAATAAAAATAAAAACTTTTCATACAAGTCTTGGATTGTATCTCAAGTGTCTAATGACGGTAGGCAATAAAGGTTCACTCCATGGCACATATCAAACACTGCCAATAAGTTTATTTAAATTTGGTAATGGAAAAAACAAAATAAAAACAAAACAGAGCACAACTTTGATACCTTGATGCAACGGCAGACATTGAATTAAAATTACTCTGCAAAGACAACAAGTAAGGCAAAGAAATGAAAGCTGATCTAAAATGCAAATCTGAGTGGGCAGGAATGGGTCGGTTTCTTCAAAATGTGACCATGTAATGTATAAAATGTACATAGTGAAACTTGAGCAATCAAACAATATTTACAATTCCTTTAAGCAAATTTGTCTCCTAACAAAAATGTGGAAACTGTGGGAGAAAATCATGTTTTGCTTTTCCGTACTATACGCTAAAGCACTTTTTGAGCTACTGTGATCATCAATACATTCACTACTTCAAGATTAATAAACTGACTGAAGATGTTTTGATGCCATTCTGATTGATTCGTTTTGCATCATAAATAGTTTGTCACCTTGACCGCAGGTTGGCGTCTTTACATGTTTTCTACTTCACTTGTTTGCATGACGGGAGCCATCTTCCACAGCTGGAAAAGAATAATGTGCCCCTTTTCTGTCAGCTGCACTGCTACTCCAGCCAAACGCTTTGTTTCAGAAACCTGCTAACGGAGTGCTTTTTGGTGTTGCTGTTTCGGTGGACATTTTCTGTATGTGGCAATGTGGTGAATCATACAAGGCATGAGTGGACATCTATTTGTAAGCTACATATCTGCATGGAAACGTTAGCCCTCAGGTTCTTACTGTTCCTGAGAGGTTTTGCCTGCAGAGATTAAAAAAAATAATAATTCACCTATTTGGATACCAGCTCTCTCTACCTGGAATTATAAGACCCGATTTAGCAGATCAATTAGATCACACAGGTTTGGATTAGTGTCAAAAACACTGAAAGACTAAACACTGTTCACAAGCCAAAAGACTGGAAAAAATGCTTCTCAGAGTTCATTTTATGATGGTTTTGCAACCAAACAAACAAACAGTGCCTTTCCTCTGCATGCAGAGAGAAGGTCACTTTGAAGGTCACTTATCAAAGCGTGAACGGGATCCTGAATTCAGTAAGCACTGATAACAATGGGCTGGCTGCTTCACTGTGCTAGTGCCTCACAATTCCTCAGAAAACCAAAAAAACAAAAGCGATTCATGTTAAACTGAGACATTTGCTGGGTGAGGAGTTGGGAAAGGGGGGAAGATATGTAGAGTTATTCTTTCTCATATGTTAGCACTTCAGTCCATGTGCTGCGCAGTGGGCGTGTAGCGGTACCGGGGGAGGAGGGTTCGAGACGTGAGCTTATTTGACGAGCCTCTTGGCTACATCTGCGTATGCGATCTCGATCTCCTTGTCACTGGGGCAGGTGTTGGTGAACTCTTCACGCGTGTAGGCGTTGTTCAGGTACTTCCAAATGGCAGTCATCTCCTTGGGGATGTCAAAACCTCGGTATTTCTTGGCCACCACCTGAAGGGACAGTACCAAGGCAGAGGTTTTACATATACGGTAAGTGATCTCAGCAGTGACCAATACAGTTCCTACTTGACATGTTCTCATGAGGGTCGTGAGTGAGCTGGAGACTATTCTAGGTGACTTGACCAGGCGATTGCACATATACAGATACAGAACAATTATATTAGACCACGCTTGTTTCTTCAGTGTTTTGTTCATTTTTAATACCTGGTACAGTTGTTGGGAAAAATATAACAATGACAACAAAATGAGCTCATAATAGTTTAATTTAACAGCTGATATCCAAGAATTTTCCATGGTTTTCTTGATAATAACCAAAATCACTGAGAATCTATGAATCTTAAGCATGGCAAAAAGGACAAAGTATTGTGGAATCAGCTATATTATATATACACACATAACTATATTCATGTTCATTGTATTCTTCAGGTAATATACCTTTAGTGGTGCCAGGGATTAAAATGAACTATCCATCCATTTTCTTTACCGCTTATCCTCACTAGGGTCGCAGGCTGCTGGAGCCTATCCCAGCTATCTTCGGGCGGAAGGCGGGGTACACCCTGAACCGGTCGCCAGCCAATCGCAGGGCACACATAAACAAACAACCATTCACACTCACATTCACACCTACGGGCAATTTAGAGTCTTCAATCAACTTACCACGCATGTTTTTGGGATGTGGGAGGAAACCGGAGTGCCCGGAGAAAACCCACCCAGGCACGGGGAGAACATGCAAACTCCACACAGGCGGGGCCGGGATTTGAACCGGTCCCCAGAACTGTGAGGCGGATGTGCTAACCATTCGTCTACTGTGCTGGCTAAAAAAAAAAAAAATCTAAGTGGTCTAAAAAAAAAAAAAAAAATGTGCACATGAACAATTTCTTTTTTTCAATTAAGTAGTACCCAGAGAAAACCCACTCAAGAATGGGGAGAACATGCAAACTCAGAGCAACTGCAACTACAGAGCAAGGCCAGAACCGAGATTCGAACCTCAGAAGTGTGAGGTAGAGTGCTAACCGCTAATCAATCGTGCTGTCCACACTGAGATGCATATCGTGTAATTATGTATGTGATGTAATTCAGCTTTGTTTTATATATTAAGGCTGTTATTGTTTTTTTTTCATAGCTGTTTTTTTTTCATAGCTGTGTAGTCCCACGAACAGTGAATCAGACAAAAAGCTAAGTACTATTGGACACACCTGAACAAATCCTAATGCAACAAACACACTTCAAAAACATTTCAGAAACACCAAATTATGATAGTCCAACATCTACAGTTAAATAGATGTTAAGTTGTACAATTCAACTATTGTTAATGCTATTAGTAGTTATTTAATACAGCAAGCACCTTGACAATATGCAGCTTTGGCAGCAAATTGCAGTCAGCCAGGGTCATTTGTTCTCCATCCAAGAATTTGCGGGTGGAAACTTTCACGTCCTCCATGCTGTTGTGATCAATCTCATCAGGCAAAGGTGAGCGGAGATATTCATCCAGCTTCTGCAGGGTCTTCAGCAGCCCGCGCTCCAGAGCTGCACGGAGGCACAAGGAATTTTGAGGTTTCAATTCACATTCAGCCCAAAGCCGACCACCCCAGTTTTACGACATATCGAAACCAACCACACGGGGGAAGTATTTCATCAACATACAAACAAAAGATTGCATACGGATGTTAACTGTAGAAAACGGATTATTGTAGGCTATTTTTTTTTCTTTGAGCATGTCTTTGCTCCACCCGCCCCCCAGGAAATCTTGTGGATGTACAAGCAAAGTAGGAAATATTCATGTGTTTTGACCATAGTCTGGAGCCACTCATCTTTGAGTTGGTGATTAACAATTTATGGTATATTGTTGAAAAACATGATATGAATGTTGTTTGTTCTGTTGTTCAACAGGACTAGACAGTAATAAAGGGCACATATCAAGGAAGCATAGCATTCGGAACCACAATGTTTAAAGTAGCCTTCAGTTTATGACTCGATATTGTCCCTGGGCGGAGAATAACCAAATAGAAATTGCCACAGGATCATGGCATTTTGTGATGATGGAAAACATTGCAGGAGAATATTTCAGTCAAAAGAGTACATATTTTATTAACTTTATCGCCGTTATATTATTGTCGGGATTTCGCTGACAGTTCCTGTGTGGATGAATTGCAAACATGAGGGATGAAAATGTGAACATTAGTTCAGTTTGTTGTTCTTCCACCATGCCCTACCAGGTGTGGAGCCTTAGGACACAAGGAGGAAGGCGAACAAAAGCTCAGCGTTGTTTTAGATCATGCCTGTAAGCCACCAATCAGGGTAGGTCAAGAATTGTCGCTTAGCAACCAAGACTGGTGGATGGTTTCTGGCTATCTGTTCTTAGCCCTTTAACTATATAATGTATGTATTTATGTACATATACAACTAGCTTTGTGATGTATTCTGGCCAAAAACAAACAAAAAAAGACAATCAGGTTTAGGTTCAGTTAAGGAATGTGGTTATTGGCTGTGACGATTGAGATTTAGGTCAAAGAGCCAGAAAATACATTGTTAATAAGTGTCACTTTTCCATCATTTGTACTGTATGTGTCAAGGGGGATTCCTACCTTCATTTGCATCTGGTTTTGAGTTCTTAATGAAGGCTGAAAACTTGGCAAAGATATCCATACCAGCTGTGTTTGACTCCGGGTGTCTCGCGCCAAGTTTGAGGTACCTGCACATGAAATATTTGCACGGAAACAAGTACTTGCAGTGTATGGGGAAACAACAGCGCAGGGCCAATCGACGAAGTCATGGGCGCTGCTACCAGAGAGGTGAGAGAATGCTCACTTGGGCGGGCAAAGGACGTCCTCAAGAAACTCCTCGATCTTGTTGACGTCTGTTTTGACCTCGCCATTGAAGGTGACAAAGGGAGGATGGGTACCTGGGGCAAGGTTCTGCAGATCTGCAGGCTTCCTGCATGACACAGAGGAAATATTTGAGCTTGCTGTGTTGCTACCATGACCCTGACTGACATTTAGATATGAACAGTAAAATAAAGAAATACCATCTCTCAAATGACCTAAGGCAAACAGGTTAAGCTTAGCGGCAATTAATCAAGACCTGATGGTTTTAACTGTGTTCGCCTGTGTCTGCCTCCAGTGTCTTTGTGTGTGTCCCACTCTCTGTGGCCTTCAACCTTGCATTTGCATTTCAAACCAGATGTCCTTGTTGGCAGATGACACTGACACGCAAACAAAAATGAGCATGTGTCGAATGGTTACTGTGTAGACAGATGCTTCATTCTCGTCAGTATTCAACAACCCACTGTGCTAAATTTTCATCGACCCTCAAATAACAAGTCATCAAACTATCCAAGAACAGAGACTCAACTAAAGCTGTTGAGGTAAAAAGTACAAAGAGGTGGGTAAGATTTGGGACAAGGCATCCATGGTTACAACAACAGGAAATAGCATCAACGCCTTGGAAAGCAAAGGGGAAGTGGCACCCTTGGCCAATGATATCACTGTGCAGTGGATAAGAAACAGCCATAGAATCACGGATTTTCATTTGGGATATAAAACAGAGGTGGTCAACTCAGGGAATCTAACCTACTAGACTTGGATCAGTGACATTTGAAACTCATTTCCACCTTTTGCTGTTTTAGGATACACACCCTTTGCCACAGCAAGCCAGGGAAGCTAAGGTTGAGTAGAGCAAAGTCAATACAAATTGTTTGGCAAAAATCCCTTTGTAACTTTTTGTTGTGAAACTAAGTCAATTAATATGTCTTAAGCAAGGCAGGTGAATTGTGGAGAAGGGGAAGTGATCAGCCACAGCATGATGATTATTTGATACAAAATGGGAGGAATCCTGAATGAGAGTAAAAACGCACAAGGAAGTTTGTTGATGGAGAACAGATGTCGCATTGACCATGGCTGAAAATAGTCTGGAATTTGGATGGTGTGGCTTGGCAATTAAGAAAAAAAACTTAAGTAAAATTTTAGATGAATCATATTAATGGAAAAACGTAGTGGGTTTGGTAAAATTGTCTGGTGCTGGAATGTTCTCTTGCAACTGGTAGGAAATGCAGTCAGTATTCTAGAGGATCACCATATTTTTATCACTGTGGTGACAAATAACATGTTGTCCAACAAAGCGGGCAGGATGTGTGTGGAGTCTGTAGCCTCTAAAGAGGCTGGGTGTATGTTTTCTCAAATTTTCTTCAGCCTGGAAAAGGGTCATGGGAAAACCAAATAAACAGTGGGGAGCCAGTGAGCGTGTCAGGGGTGGGGCCGTATCAAAGTGTTACACAGCTTCTAAGACCACTGGGTAAATACTCTAACCAGCCACAACTTTAGGACCACTTGCACACTGTTTTTCTCAACCTTTCTTGAGTGAAGTCACATATTTTAGATTAGAAAAACCTCACAGTGTATGACCAAACCTAAGTCACAAAGAGTATATAGAGTTCTGTGAAAGGTATTGGCCCCTTCTCAAATTCTTATATTTTTGCAAAGTTTCCCCACTTTAATGTTTAAGATATCAGACAAATATTACCCAAGTAAACCTAAAATGCTGTTTTAAAATGGTGATTTAATTTAACAAGGAAAGAAAAAAATATTCAAAATGAACTGGTCCTGTGTGAAAAAGTAATGGCAGCCCTAAACCTAATAACTGGTTGGGCCATTGTCTGCAACAACAACTGAAATCAAGCGTTTTCTAGAACTGGTAAAGAGTCTTCTCCATCTTTGTGGAGATATTTTGGCCCAGTCTTCCTTGCAGTATTGTTTGAATTCAACAAAAATGGAGGGTTTTCGAGCATCAACTGCCTTTTTAAGGGCACGCCACTGCATTTACATCAGATTCAAGTGTAGACTTCGACTCGGCCACTCCAAAACCTTCATTTTGTTTTTTAAGCCACTCATAAATTGACTTGCTGGTGTGTTTTGGATCATTATCCTGCTGCAGAACCCAAGTGCGCTTCAGCTTGAGGTCACAAACTGATTGCTGAACATTCTCCTTAAGGATTTTTTGGTAAAGAGCAGAATTCATGGTTCCATCAATCACAGCAAGTTGTCCAGGTCCTGAAGAAGCAAGTCGCCCAAGACCATCACACTACCACCAACATGTTTGACTGTTGGTATGATGTTATTTTTCTGAAATGATGAGTTACATTTACACCAGATGTAACCAGACACACACCTTCCAAAAAGCTCAACTTTCATCTCGTCAGTCCATATAATATTCTCCCAAAAGTCTTGGAAATCATTCAGATGGTTTTTTGCAAAAGTAAGACAACCCTTTGTTGTTTTTGATCAGCAGTTATTTTCGCCTTGGAACTCTGCCATTTTCGCCCAGTCTCTTCCTTACTGATGAGTCATGGACTCTGACCTGAACTGAGGCAAGGGAGGCCTGAAGTTCTTTAGATGTCGTCTTGGGTTCCTTAGTGATCACCTGGATGAGTCATTGCTGTGCTTTTGGGGTCATTTTTGTAGGTCGGCCACACCTGGGAAGGTTCACCATTGTTCCATGTTTTCTCCATGTGACGATAATGGCTCTGCCTATAGGTCGCTGGAACCCTAAAGCTTAGAAATGGCTTTTGTAACCCTTTCCAGACCGATAGATGTCAATTACTTTATTTCGACTGTTCTGGAATTTCTTTGGATAGTATCATTTTGTTGCACCGTTTTTAAATCTTTTGTCCAACTTGATTTTGTCGGACAGATTCTATTTAAGTGATTTCTTGATTGAACAGGTCTGGAGGTAAATCAGGCTTGGGTGTGATCAGTCAATATTAAGCAAAATTTGTGTTTAGCCACAAGTAATTCATGATTTAAATGAGGGGGTAATTAATTGTTTTACATATGGCCATCCCCCCCCTAATAAATGAAATCACCTGTTAAGCACCAGAGGTTGTTTTTTGGTGCTCATTTTTTCCCTGACCCACGGATTTAATGGATGAACTTAAAGACAAAGCGCACATGAGCAAAGTACAGCTCATTGGCCACATCCGGCCCATCCACAGTCTCTGAGCGCCCTTCACAGCCTTTATGAAGTAAAATAAAATAAAACAAAGTATGCTCTACTTTTATTTTGATGTGCACATATGTCAGGAGTGGAAGCGAACAAGAGCAATGACTTGTCTTCAGTGCTGCCAACTTAGAGATATCGTCGCTGTATTTCGTGACTTTTACCACCATTCTAGCAACTGGTAAAAAATTAAACCAAAAACTAATATCACCAACTAGGGTGAAATTTACGCAGGAAGGACGTAGAGGATGGACGCACCTCTTGAGGTCCACGGTCGTGACGTTGAAGACGACGCCTTTAAGCCACAGGATCATGAAGAGCCGTTGGGAGAAGGGACAGTTTCCAATGCTCTCCCCATCGCTTCCTGCCTACAGTAAATACAGACAATGTTAGTCAGTAATGTGCATCTTTTTAAAGATGCTAGTCACATTTTAAAAATGCATCTCTGCCATCTTATGTTCTTTGCAAGCATAGCATTCTAAAGCACAGACTCATGACTCAAGAATTAAAAAAATAATAATAATAATAAAAACCATAACTAGCGCATACCAGTGTTGCCAAAACCTTACGGTCCATTTGTTTGTATTTTACGTCAGAGAGCCCTTTACAAACACCTCTTTTACACATGACTGGCTACACAAGAGTGGATTAAGGAAAAAAAGACTAAAGCACCGACTGCTTTGTCTTATGCTTGATCACACTTTGCCTCCATTTATCTGGTTGAGAACTACTTTCCAGGGTAAGCGGAAACCTCTGAAGTGACTGAGACATGCTGGCTTCTTGTTTCCTATAATTCTAGACTGCACATACAAGAGTGAGGAGTGGTGGTGGGAATGAGATCAATGCAAGTGGTGTGTGACCAAAAACAAAACTCAACTTTGAGAACATCTTTTTCTAAAATATAGGCTACTACTGTAATTTCTTGTGCATCATACGCTCTTGTATAATCCGCACCCCCAAAATCGACCCCAAGAATCAGGAAAACCCTTCTACCTATGTGTAATGTGCACCAACGATTTGCTGCTATCCACATCCTGAAAATGAAGTATTATCTGTATTTTACTTGTTTTTTCAAAGAAATACTCCGCTCTGTGTGCATGCGTAGACAGTTTTTATTTATTTAGATCCCCAGTGTCGGGAGAGTACACAATGTGAATGTAAAAAAGCTTAACATTGCTTAGTGTCAAACAACTCCAACCAATCGTTACCAATTTATCTGGACATCTCTAATTATGGCCCCTTGCCCTTCTGAAAATATCAGAACGAAATCCGCAATATTTTGGATTTTATATCAATATGGCAGCGCCTGCACGGACATCATGATTCTCGGGTGAGTGCCAAAAATGTAACATAATATATTTGTAACATTAGACATTACATATATTGGTAAGAAAGCAAACCTTTTTATGAGTGTGTACAAAAAGTACACACTTAAAAAATATTTTTCCTCATTATCCTTATATGTATATTGCGCGCTATCGACTGTCAAGTAATTATTTTAGGGAAAAGAATGCACATTATAGAGACAAGAAATTACAGTACTTCATAAATGTTATGTTAATCGGTCATCGGCCCCAAAAATACTGACCGTGTAAAACCTACTAATTGTATCAGGCCAGATGTCTAAAGGCACTGGATATAAATGAAGAACAATAACAGTGTGAATGATTACTGACTTATTTTTTATTATTATTATTATTATTTTTTAAAGGTTGAAAGCTGTCTCTGAATGGAAGTCTTTGTTTTGTTTGTTTTTGTTTCGCCTTTCTGGTGTGAACAGGCTGGTTGCTGTTGTCCTCTGTGTAACATGCAGTGGGATGACCCTCTTTCATCTGCTGGCTTCCATTGTACAGCATCTTTCCCCCTCCAACATCCCTCCCACCTCCCAGTTTGAATTCAATAAGAGATAGTCTTTTTTGGGGGAAATTGATAAATGAAATGGCGATGGGTTTCTAATCAGTTGAACTTTCATTATATCAACCTTAAACAAGACAATGTGATGAATCCATTACCCTCACAGAGCCACAACTATGATTGATAGATTCAAGTCTTGATCAAGGATGACAATGCAGCACAGCAACTGTTAACATGACAATACCAGACACACGACATGAAGAGCTAGCCACCCAGTGTGAAGGACCAACTCACAGGTAAACCATGACGTCTGTGTTTTAAGAGAACCACGCAATGCAATTTTATTTACAAACAACATTCCTGTAGTTGACCACATTCATGATTCACCCAAGACTCCCTTTATCCAAAATACCCAACAGCAACTGACAATGACATAGGCCAATCCACATTCTCTCTATAAGCCTATTATCACAGCTGTGGCAGTGGTTAGACAGAGCAGAGTTCTGCTCCCTGCCAAAGACAATTACTGAAAAGAGAGAGAGGCAAATTACAGGAAATGGGGAGGTATTAGGGATGATAGGTAGTGCTCTTCAGCAGAAGCAAGATCAAGCAGTAATAACATGCCTTGGATAAAGGAAGCAGGAAGGAGAAAAGACTATTAGAAGCCAGGACTGTTTATATCTCTGCTCAGTTCTTCCTTCTCCTCCATTCCATCCCTTTCTCCTTATCCTGGGCCCCTCTGTTGAGTCTGGGGGGGGGGGTCGACTTTGCCATTGGAGGGGAGGAAGGAGAAACTATTCCAACAATGTCCTGTTAGTCCCGTCAAAGAGGCTGCTTTGTTTACTTTACATGATGATACTGATGGTGGGGTCCAATTTCACAAGCTCTGTTTTTATTCAGAACAGTTGACTGACTGTACAATCCAAGTCATGTGACCTTCTAGAATAATTTAGCTATTAGGCTTTACATGATCAGGATTTTTGGGGCCGATCACCGATCAGCGAGTTTAAAAAAACGATGACCGATCACCGATCCGATCACAAGCTGGAGCAATGTGTCTATTTAAATGACCTGTTCATTTACTGTATATACCTGTGTCCTTAATTGCTCAAAAAATTATATTTACAATAAATAATGTATCTTTGTTCATTTATTTATGCCAGTGAGGCATAGTGACAGACAGAACAAATGAATGGTCTTCCATTAGATGGCAGGAAGTAAATACAGTAATTCATGTAATCCACCTTTTGTGCCATTTTTGTTTGTTGGTGTGCCGTGCGATTTTTCAATTGTAAAATATGTTCCTTGGCTCCATAAAGGTTGGAAATCACTGCTCTAGTCAGATCGTGTATACTAATCAGTCAGGTCAAACCAACATTACAACATGACGGAAATAATGGGTGCTAACTTACTGTAATTAAATTACTTTATTATAATTAAATTACTTCACCCACACCGAAACTTTAGAGCATGATACGACAGAACGGCGGCATGTTTACGTACAACCACATTTTCCCCATTTGGTCCTTATAATACAGTCGGCGCGAGCCACTATTGTTGTCGTCACCACAATAACGAGTGTATCCGGTATTTTGACAAAATAAAGCCCACTGATTGTAAAATGTAATGAGTAAATGTCTTTTGCGGAGGTGATCAATTATGTCATTGATCGGATCAGCGAATTATGACAAAGCCGATCAGCATAAAATGCTAATTATCGGCCTATACCGATTAGGTCGATAAAATCGGTGTAAGGTCTATTAAGCTATAGAACTGGGTTAAATAACAGAAGGACCAATCATATCATGAATTGTGACTCTGTAAAAAATAAAGATAGATTCTAAAAACAAGGTTGCTCAGAGTATCACTTTTCCAGCCGGCGCTCTACTATAACAGCATGACATTCAGAAAGAGCTCCTCCAGAACACTATACACAGAAACAAAACAAAGCACTTTTTGTTCGTAGTTTTAGGCACATCACCAGCCCTCCTGGCCTGTAGGGGGGGCTGAGTTCACATCTCTATAAAACATGGGGGTAAAGCAAGACGTTTACTTGGCAGTCCTTATAAAGTGAAGCCCACGTGGAAAGGGTGCACATTTTCCAGGATGTTGTTCATAGCGCCCGTTCTGTAGGCTGCTAAGAAAAGAAAATGACTCAAGCATTGCAGACAGTTACATCATCCTTGACAGAGTTGCCCCTCTGATGTAAATAGGCAATATGAAAATCTGAGGGGAGACTGGACAAGTCATGATTGGTAACTAGCTCAAACGGATGGGCCTTAAATCAACACTATTTATGAGTAAAAAAAAATAATAATAAAGTTTTTTAAAAACACGCATACAGCAGAGTGGAGGGTGTGAGTCGTGCTGAAGTTAGCTCATAGACAGCACTGGACTGCGAGTCCATTGGTCAGAGGAGACAATCATATATCTGATATCTCGATCAGACACTTCCTTTTGGACAGAGATGGGCAATTAATTTTCCCAAGGGGCCATGTGAGAAACTGGAACAGTTATCGAGGGCAAAAAAAGACCAACCTCAATTAAACAAGTTTTACTTATAGACTTAATCTTTAAAAATATTTTCAGTAAAGATTGATATAATACAGTGTTGGGATGAAATGTATGCAGTCACGTGTTTGGAATAATTTGTCACATGACCAGAGCGGTTTATGTCCTGGTTGCAAGATGGTTGCCTCAAACCTCCCCCCCCAAAAATGTTAGTATTTTAAAATAAAGAATAGACAAAGATTTTCTGTACAAATGCTCTTTAGGGTGTTTAGTAATAATATATGTATTTGCAATTACTCAAATGTGTTTGGTGTGTTTGCACAATAAGTAAACATATGCAGTCAAAATAGTGACCCGTGGGATAGCACATTGTAGCGAGGTGCACACATTCGTCTATAAATAAATAATAATAATTACACTGATTAATAATTACAAATAAGCAATAATGGATGTAATCAATTCATCAAAGGTAAACCATGTTGGTTATAAAATATGGAGCCTTGCATCATCCAGTGAATACATGTGTCATATGCAGCCATATGGGGGACACCATACACTCCTCTCAAAGACTGGGTTAGGCCAAGGGCCAAGTGTTGTTCTTGGTCTTGCAGAGCAAGGTGAGGTGCCTCAAGGTTGCAAATTCCACCTTGACAACCTCTTTACTTCCCTTTCATGAGATGACAAAGATGGGATATGGGAGCTGTGGGACAATGAGGGAAAACCAACTCTTTGTTGTTCCCTTCAAACCAAAGAGTCAATTTATGAAGTTACCCTGAGGAACCTCAGAAGTTTTAACACAAGCAGAAAAATTGTTGCTCCGCTGGAAAGACAACAATATCGTCACTATAGCAACAAACACGGACGGGGGAGCAATATGCTGAAACAGTGGTCAAGAGATGGACCAAAGAGCGACATGCCTAATGAACACATGGGAGGTGACCAACAGGTCTCTAGATACAGCATCACAATCAGGTCCAAGAAGTGGTGGTAGCCAATCCTTTCATAGTCTCTCAGCAGTGTACTCGTAAATAGCCATTACTTTTACAGATTTGTTATGGGAGGCACCATTGATCTGTTGACTTTCTCAAGGATAGTGGCATCGTCTCTGATGCAGAGGTTTGGTACAAGGCCTTTGTCTCACGGAAGGAGATCTCTACTGTCTGCTACAGTACAAGATCAGGCAATATATGACCAACACTGGTCAATCAACACAGGGAATAGATTCCTGAGATGTCGTTTTTGTGATAAATGCACCACCTATGCCTGTGAGAAGTGCAATGCATCACTTCACATAGAGTGCGTTAAAAAATATCACAAAGTAGAAAATGAGTTCAAAGTGAATGTAAATAGCTGAAAGAGCCAACTTACAAAGAATATTGATGTCACAAAGAGTGAGGAGGAGCAGTACAGTGTTCTTTGGAAAGAGGTTAAGTTAAATTTAGTTTATTTATAATTGTTCTATATGACAATGGAACTGACAGATAGCTGTTAAGATCATTCTTTGTGTCATCCATATGGATGCAGACCTGTATCTAAGTCTTACGTTTATGTTCAGTTAGTGTAATGAGAGTAGTTCAAAATAGTTTTGCACAAACAAATGTAGCACTTTGTTCATGAGACATTGTGAGTGAATGTCATGAGTGGAAATCAGTTTTTTTCTATTGAATGTCGCACAAAAAAATTTCTTTTGACAACATACAAAATAAGCAAGTAAGTGCATGTTATATTCAAATAAAACAAAACAATGTTGACATATTGTGACCTTTATCTAAAAAAACAAACACACAAAAAAAGCACTTTCACAGCTACTAAGTGAGAGTACAGCATACTATCACACCGGTCACAATTGTGACCAATCATAAAAGACACTTTTTTCACCTATGTGTCAATATTTTGGGGGGGATTATTATTTTGAATTACTTGAAAGGGCTACCAATGACACCTGATTTGGATGTTTGAATGTCCGGGAAAATTTGGGGATTAAATGGGTTAATACTTTACAATCTTTAAGCCACCCAGAGCTTTGCTTCCTTTGAGACGGTCCTGTCTAATGAAAATGAGCGACTGCTAACCATACCTGCTCTAAGGTTGACACACTGGGTATTATATGCATGTTCAAAAGATCAAAGTTGTCTTTTTCAAGTACAACCCTATAATATTTTACAAGATAGGACATAAAACACTAGTCTTTCACTTCCTGCCTACTCAGCTGTTTTGTTATTTTTGGACACGTCCACAAATGCAAAAACATTTTGAAGGCTCATCACTTTTATTATTTTGAACCATGTTTTCTCGACTGTTGATGGGGATCAAAGCAGCAGGAGGCAGCAGTCAGGGACAATGATTCTTTTCAGCCTAGGCAAGGTCCAAGCACCCGGTGCTCACAGCCTAATTTTAGTAACTTGGCATCCCACGCTCACCCCTCCCCAACACACTTTATATTCTAAAATTGGGTAGATTGCTCAACAAGTTCAGGCCACAATTTGACCGAATAAGGAGCTGACGATGAACAACCCAGCAGCTTTCCTCTTTGAGCTATGACACGCTGCAGGGATTTTTATTTGGGACGGCGCAGCTATGACAACTACATGGCAACGCCTCTCCCCATTTTCTGGACTGCCATGCATGCTGGCGTAGCATTAGCTCTGTGAAAGTAGTGTAACACAGAAGTGATTGCTTAAGAAAGAATTAATCAACGTATGGTGGTTGACTGAAACAGAGCTAAATGAAAATGGAAAGAAAATACAAAAACATTTCCCCATTTCACAATAAAACACCAAAGAGAACAGTAAAAGTACAGGGGAATGTAGTTGGGAAAATTCAAAATGTCATCCTCACATTTAGGTGTTATCTTACACTAACAGTTTGGAGAAAACCCAAAATCACAAGTGAAAAGTATCCTAAACCCTGAACTACACCATACTAAAAATTCAAATGCCAAATTTGGCAGCGCAAAAAAAAGCAAAACAAACACACAAAAAAAAACATCGACATCACATCAAGACTAGTTTACCCACCTCAGTAGCAATAGTGCATGTGAGCACGAATGTCTGGATTGGGTGGGTGATGACTAATTATGCCCCGATGGCCCGAGAGATGAGAAGGAATACAGTTCAGATCCTTCTAGATCATGGCAGAAGCATTACATCCAATGATACAGCTCTGACTCGTCATGCTTACATCACTCAACGGAAACATCTCGACTTCCAGTCAGACACAGGGCTACTGTGCTGGTGCACTAAAGGAAACATCAGCAACAGTGGAAACTTTGAATGACACATCATAAACACGTTACTACTTTATCGAGGCTCAGTGTGGAACTGTCCAGTCAGGGATTTTGGATGGGCAAGAAGACTTTTTACTGACGCCTAATACAGATGAAAAAAAAAATGAGAAAGAACTAGAATCCATGTGGAGGATCAACATGGGATTCTTGCTGTTGTTGCAAGCAAGTATTAACACAAAAATCCTACACAATCATTAACTTTAGAGTGATTAGTCAGGCAAGCTTTTTCCCACAAAAAAAACATTTGTTTAAAATGGGCATACACATTGCGAATAAACCGGATTTTGAGTGGGTTAAATCAGGTAATTCGAATTTCTCGAGCTTATCTACATCACTAGCGAAGATCTCCGCCTTCCTTTTCCGCTCCCGAGCCAGCCCTGTCAGCATAAACACCCATGCTCTCACAAGTGGATCTTATACAGGAAACGGGGGAGTCTGAGACAAACATGGACAAAGAGGATACAAAACTGGGTCAAACAGAAGTCGCTGTCAAGTATGCTGTCATACTTTCTGGACACTCGAATGACAAAAGCTAAGTGTTTTTTTTTCTTCAAATGAAATTGACACTTTTATACTAAGTCCATGTTAGAGACTCACTACTCTATAGAGGTCTAAACAGCCAAAATACGGGCCCTTTAACATAAAATTCTCCATTAGGAACGGACATAATGATAGGTCAACGGTTTCCTGACTGAAATTCATTTAAACTTCATGAAAGCACACTGATTATCTTTTGTCTCTAATCAAAACAGGACATTTATAGAAATCTGCATTTACTTTGGAAAACAATGAAACATTCATCCCCATTTTCTGACGCTATAGACCAAGCCAGTAACTGAACCATTGTCCATTTATCAAAACAAATTGTTTATTACGAAAATAATCGTTATTTGCAGCCGTATTATGAATAACCTGTTATCGACGTAGATTAACCTGAAGCACCCTCAGTGTATATCAAAATAGTTACCCTTAGCATTAATCAGTACCCAAGAGTTAGCTCTGAGTTTCAAAAAAGGTTGGAGTACAACCTCACTCCCTCTTGTGATATTCCTTAACTGTTATTTGGTTTTGTTTAATAATTTAACATAAATAGATGAACAAAAATAGATTATTTATTGTAAATATAATTCTTTGAGCAATTAAGTACACAAGTATACAAAGTAAATTAACAGGTCATTTAAATAGATACATTGCTCCATCTTGTTATCGGATCAGTGATCAGTTATCGTTTGTTTTTTGGGGGTTTTTTTTTTAAACTCGCTGATCGACCCCAAAACTCGTGATCGTGTAAAGCCTAATAAACATTGAAAAAATATATTTTGCAATAAGCTTTAATCCAAACTAAAACAAAATTGAAGCTTATTCAATTGATTAATCGACAGAATAATTGACTCTAGAAATGTACAATAGTGACAGCCCTTGCAGTCATACACTGCTGTCATACTCCTCAGTCTCATTGCCCGTTATAAATATGCAAATACAGTATATTCGTTCTCTTCACATAACGGTGTTCAGATACAACACTGTACAACATTTGCGTTACAATAAGCCTGTACTAGGGCTCCACTTCAAAGACTCTAGCCACGTGAAACACAAGCAGACTGGATTGTATTACAGCCTCATGCAAGTTAGGTACATGTTCTGCTCATGTGTGGGGTCCCACACTCAAAAACATGAATGAATAAAAATGCCTTAGATCAGAACCAAACAACCTTCAAAGCTTCCGATCTGTTTATTTAGCTTACTTCCCTTCATCAAGTTTTCAGAAGACCCATGACTTATTTTCATTTGCTTCTTGGTTGCACAGCGGCCAATGAGAAAGCTACCTTTTCCTGGTTAATTATTCAAAGCCAACAGCCTTCGAAATTGTAAAAAAAAAACACACTTCCGACAGTTTGGTGAACCTGTTCAGAGTAAAATGGGCGATGTTGAGAGCAAAAACAATACAGCAAGAGGGAAAAAAATTGTGTATTGTATGCGACAGTTTTTGAGAAAAGAAAATAGAGATAAACAGTACATGTCTAAAAATGTGGTTGACTGTTACAATTAGATGCAAAAAAGGGACAGAAGCTTTCTTAAAAAAAAACTACATGGGGGACAAGTTACTGATAACTGTATATATCGCCTGTGGTCTAGTCGTCTGTCTGAGTTGGCCTGGGGGAGGATGGCAAATTAATCCCCTCCAAAACATTTAGCCAATCACAATGGAGATTTTTTTTTATTGACATCAACCAAGGATCGAATTAAGCGGTGTCATATTGCATTTGCGAGTCAAAATGAGTAATTTGTGCCTCATAAAACAGATTGAAAAGCAATACTTCAAATCACAGATTGCTGTTTTTCCGCGTTGGTCACGAGACATTCCGCATATAGTGGCTTGAACCGCGGAGACTGTCCCAAAAATCTGCGCAGCAGCCAACCATAGTGCAGAGGCTCATATCCTGGAGCCAGTAATATTGGAGCAGGCCGTGTCCTGCCCGGCAATCGCGTGGGAATCCTAACAACAACACGATTACGTCGTCACTGAAAAGGCAGAAGTGAAGCGAAGCTCGATTGCTATTCTTTTACAGTCCCCGGATGTCTGTCACAGCTAATTTGAAATTGAATTTGTCGTACAGCATCTGAAATGATTAAACGGAATGTGAAAATATTTCCAGATAATTAGAATTTTAATTACGGCTAAAAAAAAATAATAATAATAATAATTCTTACATTCTGTTTCAAGTTTATTGGACTTCAATTCCAAACTAACAAATTAAATTTCAAATAATACTATTAAAATTCAGTTTTTAAAAGCAATGTTTCAAATTAAACAATACAAATTCAAATTATGTTTTTCAAATTCTGTTTTTGAATGCAATTATTCACGTGTAGAAACCCAAATTCAATATAAATGATTCAAATTCAGTTCCTGCTCACACATATTGCAGCCCATAGATTCTTCATTTTATCCATCCACAGCACAATAACATCAGATCATCCAAACGTTATCGCAAAATGCGATTTTTGCTGACAACTAATGCGCAATGTTATTTTTACTGCCCACTCTTTTACTTGGTTTAAGCGGACTATTTCTGGGTAAAGGGGCAACAAATGTTGTCAGAGACCCCACCACGTGCTATGGTTTCTGTTCAAAGTTGTGGTTGTTGCTACAAAAATATAAGATTTTAGATAAATATGAACCACATAAAGCTGAAAATATTGTATTTCATACAAATTGTAAACCTAATCTACAGTTTGAGTTTGTTGTGCCTTTTGCACTGATTGAACAAAAAAAAACAAATAAAACTTCAGCACATCATGTTTCAGAGAGGAAAAAGTTTTAAAAACTACTGCTGCTTTACTATATTAGTTTAGAATTATGTTTTAAAAAATTATAAATTGTGATTAAACTTAACTGTTGTATCCTTCTTTGTTATGTTTTGTTGTGTTTGGGTCTGCTTTGGAAAAAAAAAAGATTTTTGACATGGAACAAAAATAAGACTTGACAGTTGAGTTTCTTCCAACAAATGTGCAAATTTAATAGTTTAAAAAAAAAAAAGAAACACTCACTTCCAGGCGAGACAAAATAGTATACAGTATTTCGATGATTCTGAAGCATTTTTTTAGAACATGGCTGTTTTTTGTTAGCTCGAGTAAATCTAAGAGGAATTATAAAAATAATAACCAATTCATCTTTGATTTCCTGTATGGCTAGTTTTTGTTAGCTACTTAATGTTTTTGTAGAACAAATTTAATTGAATATAACGACTAATTTTAATGTGGCTAGAAATAAATTTTACATTAGAACCAAATTTTCTTGCTTTTAAGAGACAACTTAAGTAAAACTGCAAAATATATAATTAATAATAGCTAGGTTTTGTTAGTACCCAATGTTTAATTGCAACATTAAAGTGGTGTTTAGTTTACTATTTTAACACAAAACCTAACCTATTGTGTATGGACATTTATATGTTGTTAATAGACATTTTAAAATAAAGTAAGATATTTTTTGAGAATTTCCCCTTCTCTCGTTTGTGTGTTCATATAGTTTTGAGCAGTGTACGTGCTTTGGCGGCTGTGCTGTAAGTGTTTTGGGGCCACATATAATATCTCATTTAGGGCCACCAAAATCATAGGGCCGGTCCTGACTCAGCGGGATACATTTCAGCCACCGGACGCTATAAGCAGATATAGTTTCACAGCTCAAACATGTAGGATGTATAGGGATATGAACGATTTCAGACATAGTGATATGTAAATGACAGCTGATCATGGAACTGGGCACGGTTTCATCTCTTTCTATTTAGAAGACATTTGTTTTAACTTACCAGGGATTTAAAAAGTGCAACAAAATGGTGGAAAACAACTTCTCTTGTCAATATGCAATAATACCGGTAATATTGGGTCCAAGGTTTCTGAAGCCAGTCAATGGGACAAAAGCAGCAAAGACAAAAGAGCAGCGTAGCACACGCTTGTGTAATAAACCAAACCATTCATCTTTCTTCCCTCACTTAGGATGCTGACAGCATCACTTTAGCGCTTGAGGAAGACAGTGATATTGATTTTCGTGTTTGAAAGAAGAAAAAAAAATCCCTTTTTTGGTTGTTTAGAACACTACCCAAGGAGTAGAAGAATAGATGACATACATATATTTAACTTTGCCTGAAGACGCGAGCCATTAAAAAAAATAAAAGTAAATCCAGATTTTAGCATTTTTGGATCAAACTATCATGTCAGCAGCTCCAAATTATGCTCTTTAACGCGGCATAAACAGGAGTTTGGTCCCGTGACATTCCGCATAAAGCGGATAGCGATTTGCACGTCAGCCACATATTTAGGAAGACCAAGTTTGGGTCTTTATTGGAGCCTTTCTGTGTGGCCCTTGTATGTTCTCCCTGTCTGCTTGCATGGGGTTTTCTCTAGGCACTCCAGTTTTCTCCCACATTCCCAAAACACGGTTCTTAGATTGACGAAATACTCTGAATAAATGTGTAAATGTGAGTGTGAACGGTTGTATGTGCTATTGAGTGGAGACAAATCCAAGGGTTACCCTGAAGTCAGGTGAGATAGGCTCCAGTTATCAAGGACCCAAGTGAGGACAAGCGGTATAGAAAATGGATTCCATCCCCACAGTTCCCATCAGACACAGTAACACATACAAGCACATACAGGTATTACACCATTCCGACATAAAAGTACCTCTCCAAGATGTAACTACTGCCTGGACTTTGTAATTCTCCTTCCCACTTTTTGACACATTTCATTGAGTGTGGGGTGGGACAAGCAGGACATAAAAATAGGCTGTAGACAATATCTAACTTGCTGTACTGAGATGAGGTCAATGATTGATCTTCAGTGTTTTTAAAATAACAATCATGCTCAGCTGCAACCAATGCAATAAATGCATACCTACACACCCCTAAAGTACCAACACTTATTCCTATAGCAATTGTTGCAACAATTGGGAGATCTGTTGTTTGAAATAGCGGAATCAACAATCGCTGTGAAGGAATTTTGAGTCGCCGTGGCACTCTCTTGGAGTAATTTTGGTTGACTGCCGGGAAGGTTCACCACTCTTCAGAGTTTTCACATTTTGTGGATAATTGCTTTGACTGTGGTTCGCCAGAGTCCCAAAGCCTTGGTTATGGCTTTGTAACCTTTTCCAGACTGATCAATTTCAATCACTTTGTTTCTCATTGGAGGTGACACGGTGAGCGACTGTTTAGCACGTCTGCTTCACAGTTCTGAGGACCTGGGTTCAAATCCGGCCTCCCCTGTGTTGAGTTTGCATGTTCTCCCCATGCCTGTGTGGGTTTCCTCCCACATTCCAAAAACATGCATAGTAGGTTAACTAAAGACTCTAAATTGCCCGTAAGTGTGAATGTGAGTGCGAATGGTTGTTTGTCAATAGGTGCCCTGCGATTGGAGCTCAGTTCAGGGTGTATCCCGCCGCTCGCCCAGAGTCAGCTGGGATAGGCTCCAGCACGCCCGTGACCCTAGTGAGGAGAAGTGGTACGGAAAATGGATGGCTGTTTCTCATTGTTCTTGAATGTCTTTGAATCTTGGCATGATGAATTCATTAAGAGATCTTGTAGCCTACTTCTCTTTGTCTAACAAGAACTATTCAATTAATTTATTGATTGAACAAATCTAGCGGTAATGAGGCCTGTGTGTGGCCAGTAAAATTGCACTCATCTTTTCAAAAACTGGCAACTTATCACAGTGAACTCATGATTTAATTCAGGGGGGCTAATATCTTTTTTTTTTGTTTTTTTAGACGGGCCTAGTGAGTTTGCATATTTTCCCTTAATAAATAAAAGCATCATTTAGAAACTGCAATTTGTATTAACTTGGGGTTGTGAGATATTAAAACAGTCTTGATAATCTGAAACATTTAAGAGTGATAAATACGCAAACCACAAATCAGGAAGGAGCAAGTAAAATGTAATGACACCGAATAAATGATAAGACACTTGACCAACCAATTTAATAATGGCATTTGGTGCAAAGGACAGCTACAACTCAGATCAGCTGACTCACTTACATAAGGCTAACGCACAATCGCACACAATATAAATATTACAATACTGGGAAAATTTGTCATGGCAGAAAGAGGAATGGGAAAAATGTGAATTTGTGTTCTGGCTGCCCTTCGGATTTTTTTTGTCCATTCATAAAAAAGAACATTTGACAAGTTAGAAGTCACCAGCTTTGAAAGAGAGGGCCTTGGTCACAATTTCCATTCTGGTTCACTACAAAGATATTTTGATGGGGGTCAGGTCAGTGCTGTCATTTTCTTCCACACCATATTCA
Organism: Phycodurus eques; assembly: GCF_024500275.1. Taxonomy (NCBI): domain Eukaryota; kingdom Metazoa; phylum Chordata; class Actinopteri; order Syngnathiformes; family Syngnathidae; genus Phycodurus; species Phycodurus eques. The sequence continues at coordinate 16,730,546 of NC_084538.1, read as the reverse complement.
TCCAAGCACGTCTTTATGGACCTTTTTGTGTGCGCTGGGACAAAGTCATGCTGGAAAAGCAAACAGCCTTGCCCAAACTGTTTCTGCAAAGTTGGAAGGCTATAATTATTCAAAATATTTAAAGAATTAAGATTTGCAGGCAAAGTCGTAGCCCAATCACTGATTCATGAATTAATGGATCGTGTGTTAGGTACAATGTTTAGAAACTTACAAGCATACTTGTTAAGAATTCCCATGTCCAAACAAGGACGTACAGTTAGGTCAATGTACAGTGTTTTTTTTAACTTTGTTAAAATGACCAGTAGCCTCAGTGCAACACTTGGAATAAGACTGTATTGTCCAAAGTAGGATTTCACGATGTGCAGAAGTCTGACGTACTCCCTCCAGCTCAGAGCCTCAGCCTACACCGAGCGGAACTTCAGTGAAGTCAATTGAGTGAGTGTGAAACAATACAATATGTCTATGCCAACATTGAGGCAGCTCACAATTTAAAAGGTGGCTTGCACTCTTGCACTGATGGTTTTTAGCTGATAACACAAAAATAAAATATAAACTACTTTACCATACTGGAAGGAAAGTAGAAACAGTCGCATTACAAGCTTAAAATTGAGCTAAAACGTCAAAAGGTCAAACTAGCAACTCTACATCACAATGAATTGGGACAAAATTCAGATAAACGTCTCAGTGTCACAAACACTAACCTTGTACCTCATTGGTGGGTAGGTAAAGGAATCAACATTTTACAGCGCATTTGGCTCCATTCATTACTCTTTTTTTCTTACTGTCTCGTTTTTACTTTCGTTTTCCCACCGGTGTCGTGTGAAGTTTGTGCCAAAATGAAGTTTGTGCCAAAATGTGGAGTTCGTACCCTTCAAAATAAAAGGCTACATGCTTAAAACAGGAAGTCAAGACAAAACTTGATATGAACCATTTGACGTGGTAAAACAGTCACAAATAACTACTTTAACAATGCTATATTTAGCTGAAACATAATTTAATCTTAAGTCAATTGGGTTAGTTCCAGACACATTGCCTTTTAGTTCATAGGTTTGATATAGATCCTAGTTATAAAGAACCCCCGAGTCAAATGTTCATTTTAGTCTAACGATCATCTTAAAACTGTTGCCTTCCCTGGATGTCCAGGACTTTTTGCATTGCTGAGTTTACAAGTGCTTTCTCTCTGTCTCAGGATATACCAAACTGTATATTTTGACAGATGAGTTTGTTCTGTTTTTGCAGCGGCACGATGGCTTGTTTCAGCTGCATGGAAAGCTGCTTTGACCACGTCTTCACAGCAATATCTTCAAGACGCAGGCACCACACTTCAAATCAACTCCGGGCCTTTTATATGCTTAATTAGTAGTGACATAACAAACCCATGAAATGGCGTTTGAGTCAACTGTACATTTACTTTTGGTCCCTTTAGGGTGCTGCATGTTAAGGAGCTGAAACTCTAAAACCCTTCAACTAATTTGAATGCAGATACCCTAAAATGAAACCTGAGAAACAGCACTTTATGTCCATGTCCATTATGTAACTATTAGTCTCATTAAACAGGTAGAGAACAAAACTTCCATATATTTTACTGTACTGTATGCACGTGTTTTAAGAATTTTTACAGCAAATGTTTATATAAAAAGATCTCAAAATCTCTTATGTTCCTCTCAGTTTGTATCGATGGGTACCATCGACATGCGGCATATTTCGAGAAAGCTCACGCCTCACAATGTCACAGTATTATGTTACGATGACATATGTCATAGCGTGGAAAAATTAGCCATTTAATTTTGACATGCATGCATGCAGTCAGACTCAGTTTGGGGATTTATCCAAGGTTGGCTGCATTTTATTTGTTACAGCAAAAGGTGATCTGTTCTTGTTTTTCCCATCTTTGCTTCCTTCAAAACAGTGTTTGAAGGCCAGCTCTGGTATCGAATGGAGATACTTATTGAAAAGATGGAATTACAATTAAGATTTGTATTGGTGGTTTGTTCGGCAAAACAGTTTTAACAGTTAACGTAGGAGAACATAATTTTGATGTTAACTTTAAATCAGCATAAGAAACGGTATAAAATAAAGAAACTGTCATCTGACAGCAGCAATTCTAATTCATCTCAGATATGCAATCAAAAGTACTATTTACACAGAAAGGGAGGGAACATTTTATGACACACAAGTCAAATAGTGCCCAGTCCTGCATCACACATTTGAGAAGGGTGCACAGTCCAAAGAAGGAGGGGCAGAAGGAAAGAGTTGACCACACCATGTCCAGGCTTGTGGATGATGTCATTTCTCCTGAAGACTGTGGGAGAAATGTGCTGGCCTCTGGAAGGGGCTCCTACAAACTCATCCACAACAAAACTGCACTTTACATCAGCCACAACTGAAGACTCAAAACAGAAGACCGACAGGGACCTGCCTAAATTATGACTAAAGCAAAACAAGCAATGTGTTGGTCACATATGGGTGACACTAAACGTTTCACATATGAAGCAAGTGGATAACAGTGTTACAAAATCTGTTTCATCCATCCATCCATCCATTTTCCCAACCACTTATCCTCACTATGGTCGCGAGCATGCAGGAGCCTATCCCAGCTGATTCTGGGCGAGAGGCGGGGTACACCCTGAACTGGTCGCCAGCCAATCGCATGGCACATCGAAACAAACAACCATTCGTACTCACATTCACACTTGTGGGCTATTTAGAGTCTTCAATCGACCTATCACGCATGTTTTTGAGATGTGGGAGGAAACCGGAGTACCCGGCGAAAACCCACACAGGCACGGGGAGAACATGCAAACTTTACACAGGCGGGGCCGGGGATTGAACCCTGGTCCTCAGAACTGTGAGGCAGATGTGCTAACCCAGGGGTGTCAAACTCTCTTCTTTTTTTTTTTCTCTTGGGCCGCATTGTAGTTATGATTTCCCTCAGAGGGCCGTTAGAACAGTGAACCCGTATAAATGTTTGATTATCACCAAAACAGATTACCATTACACAACAAATTGAGTGATAATTAGTTTTGAAATCAGAAGGCAAGGATAATAGTTTGTTCAAGTATTGTTTAAGTTACTGTAGAAGAAGGGTTTGGTAACAGAAAAATGCAATATCTCAACATTATTGTTTATTATTATGACAATTTGGAATTTGGGTAAAGATTTTAGCAAAAATCACATTAGTTGACGAGCATGATTTGCTTTCGCGGGCCACATAAAATGATGTGGCGGGCCGCATCTGGCCCCCGGGCCTTGAGTTTGACACCTATGTGCTAACCAGTCACCCACCGTGCCACCTCTGTTTTAATAACCACCAATTAAATGAACACATTTTATGTATTTGTCTTTTGGTCAGAAATACATGCACACTGACTGCGCTAACATTCATTCAATTCAATACACTGTATCCCCCACAAAGCACCCAAGGTTTTGGTGAGCCACACTCCCCCGGCCCCCAGTTCTCCCCATTTCCCGCCCTGTTTAAGAAAAGCGCAAAGAGTCAGTAGTCAGTTTGAGCACAGCAGTAACAATTTAAAGTCCAGATTTCAGAGATAATGACAACGATCCGAACCATGCAGGCCACCAACGCCTTAAAAGGTGATGTACAAGTGCCACCAACAATAAAAGCAAGGGGTCGGTCATGTGAATTGTGTATTCTGCCTATGCAAAAGCATGACTAAAATAGCCCTCCTGCCAACAATGCCAAGCTGACCTAAAATTGACATTCAAAGTCTGGTCTGGTGGCCACATATTGCCCAGCCATAGCGGAGCCCATACAATTCCATATACTGTGTTCAACGTAACCCCGTCGTTTACTTAAATAGAATACATTTACATTTACATGGGGGGGAATAAAATAAAAAGAGCGCGTTTTCAACAAGGCGACCGGGAGAACGGCATCCGCCCTGCCCGTGTCACTGCAGGGGTTATGCATGTATGGAGCTCCATTTGCTGGAAGGCTCCACTCAGCAGACAATAGCCAATGAACTCAACGGCTAAGGGGACATGTTACCGCTAATAGTCTGAGCCAAGGACATGGCAATAGTTTACACAGTACTGCATTCGCCTTTCTTGGGGAAAAAATGAACCAGTTCACAAATGTGTTAAGAGTTTTTTCAGGCAGCAATGTGCTGAAAATATCGAACTTTTGCCACGCGATTCTTACCTTGACAAACAGCTCGATAACAGGCTCGTTGTCCGCCTTTACGCCGTTTTGCGGTACCGACAGTGACATGGCTACCGCTACTTTCTTTTAACTTTAGCTGGAAGCAAAGACGACTTTTCCTTTCGTCTACCACGCCCAACGTAAATCGGTCCTGTTCTCCACCAACACCCCCTTCCTCGCACTGAGGTCCACGCTGCGCTTTGTCTGCCCGAGAGCCCGCCGCGGCTGGTGGAGCTACAAACGACGCGTCGGCCACACGTTCGCGTCCCAATGTCGCCGAGTATGATTCAAGAGCTGAAGTGACGTCACTGGAGTGCGAAGCTTGTCCGTTAAGCAAAGAGAAGCCGAGAAACCGTCCAGGAACTGAACTTTTATTTGTATTTTTTTTTTTAATCGTGAGGTCACCGGCAGCGCAAAAATACTAAAATGTGGGAGGGTTTGGGCAGCTGGGAGCGAATGAGAAGCGGAGTAAAGATGCCCAGTGAATGGACTGTGGTGTGCTCGCCCCGGATGTCCTGAGGTGGACATTAACGTGTCAAGAAAAATCATACGGCACACCACCAAACAAAATGGGCACACAAGTCACACAAGTGTATACAGTATACAAAATTTAATAAATTCTCAGTGCACACCTGATTCGCATTGTGCCACAGCTATAATTTTTATAATTTTAACTAAACACGATTTCCAGTTGATTTTGACTAGTCTTTAAGTCTACAAATGTAGTTGAGAAAACTATTAATTTGTTGAGAAAACTATTAATTTGTGTATCAGTATTTTATCTAGTACTAAATCATCCAACCTGTATGGTGCTTGATAGTTTACTTAGCGGTGAAAACCATTCAAAAAAAACAAATGATTCCCCCAAAGATGGTAATTGTGTTTTGACAAAGGTAATAATCCAAACTTTTCTAATAATGTGCCATAATTATTTACCCCCCAAAAAGGCATCAAACGGATTCATGTCTTTTCATTTGTTAAAATAAATTGGGAAATTCTGAAGATAAAAAAACAAAAGCATCTGCAGACTCAATTCACTAAAACTACAGAATATAAGGACATAAAACTCTCCTAAATGTAATGGTGAAAGGTAATGTATTGTGCTAAACAGCACATCTTCCAAATATTTATTATGAATTTAAGACGTTTTATTCTAAAACATGAGGTGGTCACAAGTTAGTACTCCGACACCACCACGACTTATTCAGACAATTCGTTTTTGGCTATATGTAGGAAAGTAATATTTATTGGTTTTGATTTCAAACTTTTTAAAGCAATATTTGGGTGTCAAGAGTCAACTTCACCTAATTTAAATCATTAAAAAAATATCAATTCAATAATTTACCTAGCTACTTTGTTTGACAATATCCCTCACAAAATGATAATGGCATTTTACAGATTCAATTTAAAACAAGGAAAAGAGATCCTACAAAAGGTTTTAATTTCTGAAAGGATGACAAGACAAATAAGGTGTACTAAATACGAAACAAAGCAGTCCCACATGGATTAGCTTGGTGCACGGATGTCAAAAAAGAAAAAAAAAGAAAGAAATTTGAGTTGGATAAATTATAACATCCTTTTTGAACAAGCCACAAAAACCAACTGGTAAATACAATTGTGCACAATTGTGCACTGCTATGAGGACATTTTTTTTTTTTTTTTTTTTTTTTTCTTAAACAGTAGTGACACTGCTCTGACTTGGAAGGGTAACAGAACCACATAACTGTGCAGCTTTTCATCTAAATGCCATAACCTGTGGTTCATGCACATCATTAACAGTCGTTGCACATGCAATCACTTCTGAAAAGGAAACTACTTTTGGTTTTGGGAAGAAAACATCTTGAAATTAACCCCTCAATTTTTATGTTCCCATGCTAATCAATTTAGTAGGTATGGACAACAAGCTTTTTACAGTTTAGCTGGTAGGCTGACAAATCACACAAAAGCAATGCCTCAAAATGTACCAAATCTGTAAAAAGAAAAAAAGAACTCAAAATTAACAGTTTGTACATTCTAAATTGAATCAGGTTGATCACAAACATCAAGGTTAATGTGAAAAGGGTTAGGAGGCGGAAGGGGGAGCCTTGAGATTTAGGACATCTGTGAGGGAGACACCTGGGCCTTCCTCATGGAGCGCAGGGCCTTCTCTCTCAGATGTTTCTCCAGGTCATCCAACGTGTCCTCCACTTCACTCTCTGATTCCTGAAAAAAGAACAACCAGTAGTTATTTTTACTAAATGAGGCAGCACATTTTGCCAGACAGACAACAATACATCTACTTCGATGTTCTAAGCCGTTTACTAAAGAGTCATCAGAAAACCTCCGTTGCTAAAGATGACAAACAGACATAACCTTTCTTGATTCACCATCTTCATCCCCACCCTGGTTCTGCTGGGTCTCTCCAGATCCTGCGTTGCCACTCTTCTCCTTCTTGTGCTTCTTGTGCTTCTTGTGCTTCTTCTCCTTCTTATGCTTCTTCTCCTTCTTCTTCTTCTTCTTCTTGGCACTGCCATCAACATCTGAATTCTGCAACCCAACACATAATCCAATTATAAGGGCCTCTAGAAATTAAGAGAACAATGATTTATTCAATTTGAGAACAGCACAGACTTAATAAACGTCCCACTAGCTCTGACACAGAATTTGGCAATAGCAATTACCCTTTAAAAATAATCAACATATTAGAATACCTTGCTGGGTGATCGGCTGCCAGAGCCACTGCTGGCCTTTCTGGCTGGTGGCGGGGACGCACTAGCAGATCGAGACGGTGAGGGGGAGGCAGATGTGGGGGCTGGGTGTTTCACAGCAGCTGGTTGAGGAGAAAGGGATCGAGATCTGGAGGAAACTCTTCTCAAAGGCTGAGGGCTCGAAGAAAGTCTGTAAAGAGCAATGACATTGACATGACCGAGTACGTTTCCATCCACAAATCATTCGGGTTACTGTTAAGCTTAATTAAACAGGGTTTTCATAGTTAACACTCACATTTACTATTTTCCATTACAGTAATAAGTGGAAAAGTTAGTCTAGTACAATAAATACTGTGTTTGCCTGGCAGGGTTTTTTTTTTTTCCCGTCATGGGCAAACAAAATGCATGATGCATATAAATGTAACGATTGATTGAAGACATGCACACTAAGAACCCATGTCATCAAACATGACAGTAACTATTTGTCACCATTTAAATCAGCAGACTGACTGATTAGAAGTTTGAAGACACCTATGATGCCAGTTAGACACACTTTAGTTTAAGGTGTCTATGGTCAAATTATTTTTAAAATTTTGCTCGATGTAGCGACATTTTTATACAGGCCTGTTTCATTTGTTACTTTTTAAATTATGTTGAACCAGAATTCAAACGCAATGCCTGATTTTCACTGGTTAATTGTCTGTTAATTGCTATAACCTTTGGCAGTTTCAAGTTGTTTCCATGACCCTTGTGACTTTTTCTTTTGTTAGCAGAGCATTACCAATAATTTTGTCCATCTGCGTATACATACTACATTACACAAGCCAATCATGTTACTGAACCAAAAAAGCCACAAGTGGTGACTTATTTACCCGTGGTTGCTGCGCGGCTCTGGGGTGCGGGAGACTCTTCGGATAGGTTTTTCACTGTGTGATGGTGAGTGTCTCCGCTGGTTGGAGGATTCAAACTGTCTTACAGGACTGTTGGAACCTCTGTTAATGCGACTGCGGTTTGCAGGGGACTGGGAGCGCCGATTGGCTGCTACAGGAGGGGATCGTGCATCTCGACTTGGCCGGACAGAAGAGGTCATGGGGCTTCTTCTGTGTCTGGGCGGGGATGTTGACGAGGGAGGCGTGCGCCTCCGCTGAGCAGGAGAACTTCTGCGTTTTGGCGATCTAGATGGACGGCGTTTGTGCCCTGGTGAAGCACGTCTAGCAGGAGAGTTAGATAATTTCCTCTTCTGAGGCGGTACAGGGCTGTAGCGACGCTGGATGGGAGGAGAATAACGTCTGCGGGAAGGTGGGGAAGGAGACCTGCAGAGCACCATAGACATTTAGAATATAGATTTACTGGCATTTGTACAGGAACAGAGGATTACAGGTAACACTAATTATTTTGTAATTATTTAAGACCCTGTATAATAAATTCAGATTCCTAAATACGTTGTTTGAAGAGAATTGCTGAAAACAGTTTTTCACCATTTCAGTTTTTCTAATTTCTTTGGCGTGGCTAAAACGGGGTCCCGTGACCCACCTGGGCTCCTGGCATGAGTCACCCTTTCGTTCGCATCAGCCCCATTGCTTTGCCCATTTCTTCCACTACAGCATGCCGTTGGCCAGCTAGCACTGCTTACTCCCTGAAAACTCATCTTCCTTTGATACCACAATTTACAGAAACAGCTCATTGTTGTTTATTTCGGCTACCCTAATATGTTGGAATGTAACACTTCGTGGATATATAATCACCAGGACGTAAGCACTCAACTTTCATGTAGTGTAAGTCACAAACTGAATAATGTGTTTAATAAAAATAGATTTTCCCTGATGCGTCTGTTAACAGACATGCAAACACCAAAGGCATGAAAAATCTGTTAACATATACCAAACCGAATACTGCCACCACAAAACAGAGATACGAACCGAACCGTGAATTTTGTGAATGGTTCCACTCCTATTAAAGACTTTGAAAAAGGAAGTACAGTATATAAAATCTCTACGGATACTGAGTATTATGAATAATTCAATACCTTCGTCTTGGTGAAGGGGTCCTGCGACGTCTTGGGGGAGTAAGAGAACGGCGCCTGCGTGCACCAGGAGATGGTGAACGTCTTTTCCTGAAAGTCAAATACAACAACAACAAAAAAACAAAAAAAAGAGTCAAATTAACTTTCCTTAGTGAACCAAAATAATCTGCATATATCATAATGTGTCTGACCTAGGAGAGGCCTCTCTCTGTCGCCTTCTCGGGGAAGGAGTGTGGCTACGCCTCCTCTTAACATCACCGTTTCTGGCACCTGGTCCTCCCTTTGGTCTCTTGGATGCTTCCTCATCTGAGGAAGAAGATCCTGAATCTGAAACCAAAAAGATTCTTTAGGGCTGTAGGGCTGGCTGAGTGAAATTTATCGTACCTGAAGATGACTCCTGATTCTGTCTACGATATTGTCGTCTCTGCTGCACAGAATCTGCAGTTGCGCCTCTCTCGTTTTTATCTTCCTCTGAAATATAGAGTATAAAATGTCCCATCAGTGATAAGTCACCATGAAAAAGTATTGTCATCTTTCTGAAAACAGATTTTAATATTGTGAACGGATTTTCACATTTTAACTAGAGGTACATTCACACTACTAAGTGGGCTTGGAACCTCGAGCAAACTTATGACTGGATGATTGATGCATCTTCAATTGACCATTTTTCTACCTGACTGTTCAATTATTAAACTAAACAACAACTTTATTTATTATATTACAACATTTACCGTCATTTCTCAAGTTTTCCCCCACCAAAAAAATTGTCAAGTCAATAGTGCGCATTATACATGGGTATAGGGGCAAATGGGAAAAAACTCACATTTTATAAATGTATGCTGCCATCTAGTGGTTATGAAAAAGCTGTACACTTTCATTCCAAAATGCCACCGCCACCTAGTGGTTATAAAAAAAGGTGAAGCCTACACTTTCATTCCAATATGAGAGGTACGTATGACTGCATATATGTCCAGTTGTGCTCATAAGTTTACATACCCTGGCAGAATTTGTGAAATGTTTTTTTTTAAATAAGACTGATGACTGAACAAAAACCATCATTAATTTCTTTATGGTTGTGTTTTGTTTAATAATACTTTTCTGATATGGTTCACGTTTAATTTAAATCCCATTGAAATAAAAATTTTGCCTGGTCCTTCATGTTTTCTTTCAAGAATTGAACCCATCTTACAAATTCTGCCTGGGTAATCAAACATATGAGCACAACTGTGTGTTTTCTAATTTACTAAATAAAAGTAGGGCTGTGAATTTCAAAATAAGAGCAAGTAAATACAAAACAAAAAAGGATTACGTGTTCAAATAAAGTGCTTAACTTAAGAATAATTCTTTGAAAAAAACTAACAAAATACAGATAATACTTCATGTTTTGATCATATTGGTAGAAGCAAAATCATGCATTGAAAAAATGCATGACACATAGGTTTTCCAGAATTTTGAGGTCAACTTTGGGGGTGAGTATTATACATGGGTGCACGTTATACACGAGAAATTACGGGATCTATTTTATGAAATTATAAAAGTTGTTCAACAACTGATTACTTTTTTTCTTGCATGATTCATTTGCCCAAAACTGTATGACCTGCACAATAGGAGTATATGCAATATAAGGTTTAACATACTTTTTTCCCTTACAAAGAGATTTATTAATTTAAAATTTTATTATCGACACTTTAATAATAACTTCAACAAAATTGAAAAGATCTAATGTACTTTTTCTAACATACAAAATTTACAATGGGTTTCAAATGAAACTGCGACCTGTGTTTTCCGCACATTTGTTTATGCTCCACAAACACCTAAGAATCTATTGTATCGCCTAATTGGACATAATTACCATAGAAGGAAAGCAAGCAAGGTTGAAGCTCTTACCAGAGGATCTGGGAGGGGACAACGAACCTCTGCCCCTTCTGACGTGTGGTGATGGTGATCGCCTGTCTTTCCTAGGACTAGGGCTTATAGAGGCATCAGGAAAGTGGGGCTGTTTTCGTAGAGGCGTGTTGGATATTTTTTTCAGTATTTTTTTAGGTGAGCGAGAGCGTGAGGAGCTGCTGCCAGAGGATGAAGCAGAGCGAGATCGTCTCCTGTAGGACATACACAATTAGACCCACAGATGGCATAACCCATGGAAATAAATCAGTAAAACTGAGTATTTAGGATATATATTTTCAGAACGTTACAAAGCATTATCAATGACTAACCTCCGGACAGGAGAACGCCTGGGTCTGGTTCTGGAGCTGGGGGGGGCTCGTCTGGGTGGGCTTCTTCGACGTGGAGACCTTCTTCTGGGACTCTGCCTTCTACGTGGAGAGTAAGATCTGAAAGAGGTTAGAGTATAATTCGGGTTACCTATGACAAGTCTTGAAGGAAACTCAACATAACATTACATGATGGAAAATAACCTTGAACGGGAGCGCCGTTTGCGGTGGCGGGAATGAGATCGGGAGCGGCGCTGAGGTCTTTCCTTTCTACTATCCTTCTCCCTTTCCCTGGACTTGGGCCTTTCTTCATTCTTATTTTTCTCATGCGGCATCTCCTTGTCTTCAGTCACTGAGTCTGCTTTCGCCATCTCCACAACAGTTTCACTAGAAGAAAGAAGGCAAGTTTTATTTTGATCATTAGATTATTAATGTAACGTAAAGGCATATTGTGAATACTAATTCCATTGTGGCATCTTACTTTTAGCACAAATGTAAATGAAGAAAAAGATACAAGCAGTTTCAACGCTTACCTGGTGGAAGACGCTTCTTGGATGATTGGTTCTGGCATGGCACTTCCTGAAGTGTCAGGCTCCATTGGCTGCTCCACAGGTTTTGTGGACAGCTGCATCAAGGGTGGAGGAGGTGAACTCCCACCAGGTAAATTAGCTTTACGTCTTGGGGAGCGTGAGGGGCTACGTTTCCTTTCCCGCCTCACTGGAGACCTACGTCGTGGCGATGGGGACCTCGTCTTCCGTCTGGATACAGGAAAGGTTAACAGTGAGTAGGATCAAACAAACTATGCTACATTCAGCTACCTTTTAGAAGAAGGACTGTGTTACCTTCTCGGGCTCTTGGACTGAGCCCTCTCTCTTGAATCTTTTTTGTCTTCCTCCAACTTCTTCAGAGAGGCAAGCTTCTCCTGCTCAATCTATATGAGGAGACGAAACTCTATTGACACCTGACAACTGAGCCTCTTAAGTTTTTATTTGTGGTCAAAAATGTATTCAAGGTTAGTGAGTATGTGCAATTTTGGGAACATACAACATGTGAGATCATCAGACTGTACAGCATTTCATGTAACACCATCACAAAACATTTGTCATATTTGTCTCTGACCAAACCATATCAACTAGTGCTGCATGATATTGGAAACAAATGACAGCTATTTTTTTGGGGGGGGGGGGGGGGCATTTTTTTACACGAAGTAGTTCAAAGCTTGGGTCATCGTTACAAAAAATGAACTCTGCTCATAGTTCATAATTTTCATTTTCACCGGTCCCAAAACAACCGAGTTCATAGTTCCTTTTCTCCTTTTTTTCCCCCCAATATGTTGCTGACGGGCTATTACCCTCAAAATATTGGTATTTCATTTTCTGATTGTTGTCACCCATTCAGTCCAGACTAGTAGCCAGCTGCAGCTTTCAGCCTACAATCTCAAAAACGACTTTTTTTTTTTTTTTTTTTTTTTTTTTAAATAAGGAATCAAAAACGGGGCTTTTGTCTTTGATGGGCAAACAAAAACACACAACAAAGTATGACACGAATGATGGAGATAATAATAGTAACTGAACTCCTAGCAGGTCTGGCAGACTACCGGCATATTATCAATGTATCTATTCTTATTTTTCTTATATTGCAAAACAAAATTAATTCCATATTATCACAGTGTGATCGTACAGTGTTTTAACTAAAGCATTCTGATACAAATAACTTTCGTAGAAATACATTTCTACAATTACGTACTGCATTACAAAAGAACACATTCACTCCCATTTACGCAATGGCCCTGAACACACCTCGCGCAGCTGCCACATGCCTGTCGAGTTTCATTCTTAAAGCGAAATAGGAAATGCAGGATGTGTACATTATTTTAATCTTTCGAGCATATCCAAACAGAACCCTCTGCTGGTCACTTTTACAATTAGTTACTTCACTGTATATTACAGTATACCAACATCGCAGTAGACCCTGCAATGTGGCTACTTGTCACATGTACATCGCAATGAAGATGTTCAAACAAAATATCGTGCAGCCCTAAGGTTAACACATCAGCATTTTAGTTAACAAACTCACTATGCCTATTAAACGTTTAATCTCACCTGTCTCTGCTTGATTTCTTCCTTCTTCTGCTCCAAAAATGCAGTTGGGATGCCAGCAATGTTCTCCTGGGCACTCAGCAACAGGGGCCAGAGGTCTCTCATGAACTCTCTAGCATTTTTCCCATTCAGGAAACCAGTCAAGTTAATCTGCATCATCTTGCTATCCGGATGCTGCAAAACACACGAAGCAGGGGAGAGAGAGCGAGAGAGAAAACATTGCTATTGAAATAATGGAACAAAAAATACATAATTAAGAGGTAGGATCCCTCAATTAGGAGTGCCTACCTGTCATTTCTCACAAACTATACCTGTGATTGTCGATATCTGCACAACAATACTAAAATTCATAAAATCCTAGTCCCTTAGTGCAGTGTTTCTCAACCAAGGGTCCGTGGTGTAATTGCAAGGAGTCCGTCAAAATAAAGTATCTTTTTAAAAAACATTATTTTACTCAAATGTGACACGTTTACAGCCCTAAACTGTAGAAGGTAAGAGGACTTTTTTTTCTCTAATTCCATCTATTTCACAAGTGTAATTCATTTTATTTGAATAGAGATCTCGCTCCCATTCACATTAAGTTACTGCATGGAGTTGTTAATACAAACTTAACATGATCTGCATTCTTTGAAATTATGACCCCCCTACCATTTTAGTGAGCACATACCATTCATTTCATAATAAAGCTTTTATTGTTAAACATCATCTGCAGAAAAGTGCTGTGGGAAAACTCCTGAATGTGCAAGGTTCTGATCATCCCCCCCACACGTATTTTTAAATCTACTGCATAACCATCCACCTATCCATCCATTTTCTACCGCTTATCCAAGGTCGGGTCACGGGGGCAGTAGCTTTAGCAGGGATGCCCAGACTTCTCTCTCCCCAGCCACTTCATCCAGCTCTTCCGGGCAGATCCCGAGGCGTTCCCAGGCCAGCCGAGAGATGTAGTCTCTCCAGCGTGTACTGGGTCGTCCCCGGGGTCTCCTCCTGGTGGGATGTGCCCAGAACACCTCACCAGGAAGGAGCCCGGGAGGCATCAGAATCAGATGCCCCATCCACCTCATCTGGCTCCTCTCGATGTGGAGGAGCAGCGGCTCTAGTGTGAAATCCTCCCGGATGACCAAGCTTCTCACCCTCTCTCTAAGGGAGAGCCCGGACACCCTGCGGAGGAAACTCATTTTGGCCGCTTGTATCCGGGATCTTGTTCTTTCGGTCACGACCCACACCTCGTGACCATAGGCGAGGGTAGGAACATAGATCCACCGGTAAATTGAGAGCTCCTTCTTTACCACAACGGACCGATACAAAGTCCGTATCACTGCAGACGCTGCACCGATCTGTCTGTCGATCCCCCGTTCCATTCTTCTCACACTCGTGAACAAGACCCCAATATACTTGAACTCCTCCACTTGGGGCAGGATCTCATCACAGACCTGCAGAGTGCACGCCACCCTTTTCTGACTGAGGACCATGGTCTTCTCATCGCAGCCGCTTCACACTCAGCTGCAAACTGCTCCAGTGAGAGTTGGAGATCACGGATGGATGAAGCCAACAGAACCGCATCACCTGCAAAAAGAATAGATCCAATACTGTGGCCACAAACCAGACCCCCTCTATACCTCGGCTGCAGCTTGAAATTCTGTCCATAAAAGTTCTGAACAGAATCGGTGACAAAAGGGTAGCCTTGGCGGAGTGCAACCCTCACCTGAAACGAGTCCGACTTACTGCCGGATTTTGGACCAAACTCTGACTCCGGTCGTACAGGGACCCAACAGCCCGTATCAGGGGGTTCGGTAACCCATACTCCCGAAGCACCCCCCACAGGACACGGTTGAACGCCTTCTCCAAGTCCACAAAACACATGTAGACTGGTTGGGCAAACTCCCATGCACCCTCGAGGACCCTGCTGAGGGTGTAGAGCTGGTCCACTGTTCCACGGCCAGGACGAAAACCACACTGTTCCTCCTGAATCTGAAATTCGTCAAACCCCTCTCGAGAGGACTGGTACCAGAGCCCAAGCTGTGTGTGGAGGCGAGTCAGACTATATCTTGTCGGAACTTCTCGAGCTCACACACCAGCTCAGGGTCCTTCCCTGCCAGAGGTGACATTCCACATCCCTAGAGCCAGCTTCTGTTGCCAGGGATCGGATCGCCAAGGTCCCTGCCTTCGGCGACCGTCCAGCTCGCACTGCACCCGACCCCTACCACAGGTGGTGAGCCCATGGGAAGGGGGACCCACGTTACCCTTTCGAGCTGTGCCCGGCCGGGCCCCATGGGTGCAGGCCCAATGACCCTAGGAGCTTAGTTGTCTGGGGCTTCACGCCCCTGGTAGGATCACCCATGGCAAACAGGTCCTTGGCAAGGGACCAGACAAAGCACGGCGAAAAGACTCCTATGATGAAAAATATAAGTGGATCGAGGTTTCCCTTGCCCGGACGCGGGTCACCGGGGTCCCCTTCTGGAGCCAGGCCTGGAGGTGGGGCTCGAAGGAGAGCGCCTGGTGGCTGGGCCTACTGCATAACCATTCTATTACATATTTCTAAAAGGTACTACAAAAAAATGCAGTTACATATTTCTGTTAACACTGCATAAATATCCTATTGTGGTATGCTGTTTTGTTCTGGGTTACAACTAAAAGCTCATTTACCTCAAACGCTACTTAAAGGCCATAATGCTATTTAAAATGCAGTTCCTGCTGTTTCTATGAAATTGCACCCCTACCCCCGCAGATCAGGGGGGTCAGGGTCGATCAAAAATATGCAGGGGGTCCTGGAGCCCAAAAAGGTTGGGAACCACTGCATTACTGGACTCTATGAGTTTAATTTGAACTCCAACTCAAAACTGTTTTCTGAAGTGTGACAGCTAGCTAATCAAAACGTGCATGCAATATTACTATCATGTTCCAATTGGTGCTCCTACATATGTATACACAGAGTAGTATATACAGAAGAAACGATCATATCTTGTGTTTGACATTTAAGTAATGTAATACTTATTTGTCCCTTCCCATCCCACATTCCATTGTACAGTCTCCCCATAGTCTACAACTTCAGGAGTTTAACAAATAGCCACAATACAGAGTGCATTAAAACCCAACACTTTTAAGTACAGTTCCGGTGTCTTCAGTGAGTCCCATGGGATCAGTGGGCATGGAGCTCCCTTGGCTTGCTTCCGCCTCACTACTGCTTGAGAATCAACCACCTTGAGCTTAATGTTATATCATTTATCTAAATTGCAAGAGACGAACAAGCAATAATGAGTACAGAGCAACACAAAAAAAAGGTGTTATTCAACAATGTCAATTCAATTATCTCTTACCATGGGCTAGTTGTAGTACCATTTAACTTAGCAAATCTAGCCAGTGCTAAAATATGCACACATTAATATATGGTTAATTGTATCCTAATAAAAAATATAGCTAAGTAGAAGACTGACAACAGACCACCAAAATTTAGGAATTTCAATGTTAATGCAGCTTCTCTCCTCTAATGGGCAGACAACGTGACAAAGCAACTTGCTTAGATTTCATATTTACTATTTTAAAATGTTACTTTTAATTATAGGATAATAACATGCACAGTCTACCCCTTAAGTGTACATTACAGTATTCCGAGTGACTAATTCCAAACTAAAAGCCAGCATAGCTAAATTAATAAATTAATCAATTAAAAAAATTTCTGAAGTCTGAGGATTCATGGACATGAATGAGCTAACGTAAGATGAGTGATGTTTTGTCATTAGATAATACAGTGCCTATTGGGTTGGGTATACAATACATGATGTGATCAGACACACCCATCTGTATCACAACCAGGACAAAAATACATGAGACTCAATTGGAAGTCAGTTGAAATCATTCTGGCTTCATGCTAAATTAGGTTAAAATGTTACGCTTCAAAGTTAGTTATCTATCACACTTGCCTTAAGACGTGCCTACAACTTCAACTGCATATTAAGGGATCTGGACAATTGAATGAGCTGAATAGTCCTTATGGCATTTTTCAGGTGTGTCTATCACTGGCATAATAATGATCCCTGTATATAACTCACCTCAAAACACACACTGCATCATGAAGGGAGAGTTGGGCTCAGTGACTTTGGGCTCAGGAGAGAGCTAATTAGGTGTTGGTGCTATACTTCTGATGCAAGGTATAACATCCATATTGGTTCAGGCCTTTTAAATCATAAATCACATCATAATTAGAAGTATGCTGAATAAAGTCACGTTGTTACATAACAGCAAAACATTATGTTGTAATCATACATACCAATTGCTAATTTATCCACTCAATTAGAGCACAATTTGACAATTTCCCTTCTTTAATGAGAAAGCACTTCCCTCAAATACACAGTTTTGCAAAAACAAACAAGTAACCGCAATTAAAAACATTACCTTTTCATCAAGCTGGTTAAATATGAACTCTATGACGACATCATCCTCGAAGCCCAAAATCTCTGTCACTCGTTGAGTAATCCATGGCTTTATGACTTCCAGGTTTACTTTGGTCATATCCACCTAAAAGCAATGACAATGACATCATTCAAAACAAGATTTGATTTTTGTTTATCGCTTCTGGGATTTTCCTTACTTCTGATAACAACCAAGCTTTCAAATATTTGTTTTTTTACTCCAGCATGTTTTTGTCCACGTCATTAACATGCATCAACTTCCACTTCCATTCGTCAAAACATATGTACTGTAAACCTGATAACGAATTAACAAATTATTTTAAATGTGCAGCAATTTGCTGGTGTGTGTGTGTGTGTATATATATATATATATATATATATATATACGCATGTCTGTTGTCAAACTCCAGCTCTCTCTCAGACTTTACTCATGTGGAGTTGTAAGTGAGGTAAAGCGACAATTCAGACGAAATAGTTGCTGTTTGGCTTTTTACAATGGGCGCCATGTCAAATTTTCAGCCCAACTGCCTTCCACTGAGCTCCTTGTCATACAGAATACAATGTGGATATGATTCCACTCATGCTGACTGTTTCTTAGTAGCTATTAAACTCGCTCATGGCTTTTTTGAAAATTAGTCGCTAAAGGGGTCGGACAAAGTGGTTAAATTGGCAACACTGGCTCTGCTTTTGCAAACTAGCGCCTATATTAAAAAAAACATTTTTTAAAAATATCATCCTGAGCAATTAAGTCTAATGAATAGATTTCGCTCAGCTCTAGTGTAAATGCTAAGGTATCAATGACTCCAACAATAAATGATATAACAGGAAGATAGTACATACCTTCTTGTCGAGACATTCTGCAAATTTCAGCTGCTTTAACAGTTTCTTGTGCTTGTTGCTAAACCGGTTGTCTTGCTCCGCGCTCGTGCCCTGTAGAAACAAATTAACAAATGTTAGCTAATAACGCAAAGTCGGACAATGTGACAACCAGTGGTTGGTAGGTATGTGCTACATTTACCAAACTGTTTTAATATTTTGTACTTGTCGGAAAAGTTGCTAAATTTTAAATTTTACTTGAGCATTTTCGTGAAAAAGTTTTCCTTTTACTACATTGCGCTTTATGCTTGTATTTTTATCTATTTATTATCGCTTGCGCGATCTATTTGCCAGATAGACCTCTACCTGGGGGACTGCCACATGATTGTTTCACCAACCCAACGTAACCACTTGCGACGTTTGACTCCATTTCACCAAACGGAGCCAGGTAGTCACATGACCGCACACAAAGGGCTCATCTTATGTCTCTTAATTGCAACATTCCTCAAAACATTGAAAGCGACCCAGAAGTTGTTGTCACGCCGCCATTTTGAGGAGCGTTTCTATTAACTTAAGCATGCATGGAGGTCGACCTAACCTACCTCCCACCAGAAATTACATAAAGGAGATAAGGAGATTGACCGAGGAGCGAGCCGGGTTAGGTAGAAATTTTGTGATAATTGAGACGATCATTCCTCGATGATGTCGTTTCATGAAGACACACGACAAGGCTAAAAATAAACTAGCTTTTGGAGTCAAATATACTGTACACGGTGGCGACGCACAGTAAACGCCTTTTGTGGAGCCGATCAATGACGTCCTTGATCGATAGGCGAATTATGACATTAAAGCCGATCAGGATTTTTGGGGCCAAACACAGAGTTTAAAAAAACGATAACCGATCAGATTACAAGATGGAGGAATGTGTCTATTTAAATGACCTGTTCATTTACTGTATTTACTTGTGTACTTATTTGCTCCCAAAAATTATATTTACAATAAAAATGTATCTTTGTTAATCTATTTATGCCAGTGAGGCAGTGACAGACAGAACAAATGAATGGTCTTCTATTAGATGGCAGGAAGTAAATACAGTAATTAATGTAATCCACTTTTTGTGACATTTTGTTTGTTGGTGTGCCGTGAGATTTTTCAATTGTAAAATATGTTCCGTGGCTCCATAAAGGTTGGAAATCACTGCTCTAGTCAAATCGTGTATTCCAAATAGTCAGGTCAAACAAACATTACAACATGACAGAAATAACTTACTGTAATTACTTTATTGTAATTAAATTACTTCACCCACACCGAAACTTTATAGAGAATGATTCAACAGAACGGCGGCATGTTTACGTACAACCGTCAGTGCTAGCAGTAGCTTGCTAGGCTACATAACGTTTTGTTGCCTGCTTGCGAGCCGTATCATATTAAAAGTATGTGAACATACCTCAAGCAATCCTTAAACGAACGTCTTCTCCTGTCCTGAGCACCGGTGACCACCAACACACGTTTTTCCCCATTTTGTCCTTACAATACAGTCGGTGCGAATCACTCGTCGTCGCCACAGTAACGAGTGTATTCGGTCGCATTTGAGTTGACAAGATAAAGCCGAATGATCGTAAAAAACGGGATGCGGTGGTATCGGAATACAATATTGTATTGCAGTAGTCTGACATGACTAGAAGACAAATTTGTCTTCTAGTCTAGTCATTACGTGTTGCCTGTCTCAGACGTGTTGTCTGTACCACACCGCCAACATTTAAAAAAAAATTATTATTATTTTTTTAAATAACTTCATTGGCCATCAGATATTTACAGTACTATGTCAAAAGACATGCGACAAGGCAAAAAATAAACTAGCTTTTGGATTCAAATATACTGTGCACGATGGCGACGCAGAGTAAATGTCTTGCGGAGCCGATCTCGCCGAATAATGACATTAAAGCCGATCAGCATAAAATGCTAATTATCAGCCGATACCAATCAGGCCAATAAAATTGGTGTATAGTTGGAATTAGTGAAATTATAGGAGCCCAAAGACCCACACAGAAGTTTATAGTGACTTATTTACATGATGCACAGCAGAAACAACAGAAGAAAAAAAGTGCAATTTATTGTCAAGAGGCACAACACCCCTGCCCTCAAATTTAATCCGTTTACTTTACAGACTACAAAAAAAAAAAGAACAGCGATGTCATGTGCTGTCATCTGAGTCTCTTCACAAGTGTAGACAATTAAAATTAAGATCACTTTTGTGGCTGAAGTTATCTTAATTTGTTAGTTTATAAAGACTATTTAATCATTGTTTTTGTTAAAGTCATAATATTGGGCAGTATTTTAATTTGCACATTCCTAGTTGATCACATTTTCGTCTATTTGACACTCATGCTGATTTAAAAAGAAATTATTCACCAGTCACTCAGCACTTGAGTAGTGATTGTCCAATGAATACTAACTTACTCGATTATTTGGAAGACTACATTTTACTTTTACTTGAGTCAAGTTAAAAGTATAACAGCAGGCTTCATTTAAGGACGTTTTTTTGGCTACTCTATCCACCTCGTCACAGCACATCCAAGGCCCATCGGTATCTATTTGGAGGAAATATCCCAAAATTCAGACAAAATAATATTATTACCATATTTCCCACAACCCAAGTACTCGTTAGAAGATGAGCAGAGGTTGAAGTGACCGTGATCAGGTTAATTTATGGAGTTTGAACACATGACATTGATAGCAATAAGATAGCCTTAGCTAAATCCACGACTGGCTAAATTAGAAACTTATTGTGGCAAAAGGCGACGATGCAGCCGAGAGCATTCAACATGTGACATAGGACACGGGAACATATGTTCCATCGGTTTGGTTTTACGACAGACACGATAGCAACTTGTATTTTATCCGACGGTGTTGCTGCAACGCGCTCATGGAGACGGAAACGATGCACCGCCCGGGCGCCATCTTTATTAGCCGAGGCTAGTCGCTTCTCTGGAACCGGCTAACAAAGTTGAATGTCATTTTCATTCAGGTGTCACGTGAATTTAATTCCAAAAGCGATTAATAGTTATCCAATACCATGTTACAAGTTCTGCTTCGTTGGATAATCCCTGTCAGGAGAAGAGTGTAACCGAATATGTAGCAAATTGCATTGTTGCCTTGCACCAGTTGATAGTCGGTGCCCAAAACTACACTGTAACTCGATAGCGACCAGGCCAAATAACACGCTAGGAATATATCACGACAGAAAACCCTTTTCTACATCTACTACATTTCAGAGCAGCTTACGCGGAAGAACCCCGCGTCCATCGTTGACCAAATTAGATGTTAGAGGACCGCTGAGTGAAGACGTGTGGTGCTATGATGTTCTGTATTCAGCCTCGTGAAGAATGCGATCCTGCAGGACGACACATGCATTACATCCGCTCGAGTCGCCTTCCTAAAGGGAAGACCGCGATTCGTCCTCTTTCATGCCATGACATAACCAATACGTGTGCCGTTTCTTTATCCGTATTTGTCCTGCACTTTGGTACACATATAGTATATGACGGACTCATTAAAAGCGCGATCATTTTTTTGCTCCCTTGGTCTAAACAGATACCGTATGTATTTAGTTGCATGTTCAGGTTTCAATTTACCGAAAAAAAAACCGAAACCAAAATAACAAGGATTGATGCTGCACTTTGTGCTGCGTACGATTTCACACAAGTCGTACAATCGCATCAAGGGAACTCCGAACTGGGAATAACCTTTCATAGGTAACAATATTTTTAAAAACTCTTTAAAAACTGCCTGCCATGCTTTCGGTGAGATCCAGTTTGTTGAATTCTAGCTGAGCCTGTCGGCAGTAAATGATGTCACGTTTGAGCATTAACATAACATTTCCAACACATTTATCCCACTGCCAAAGCAAAACTCTTAAAAAAATAAATAAATAAAAATGAAAATAGCCATTTTTCTTTCTTTTTCGACAGTTTAAGTCAGCCCCCACCTTTCCCTATCTAGCTTTTTTTATTTTTAACTATTTATGTTGTACTGTGTGCAACTTTATCTTAATAGTACAAAAAAATGCGTGTCTTTTCATTTAATAATAATAATAAATCATTCCACTTGTAATGCTTTTTTCTAGAGACCCAAAGACACTTGACAGTTGCACACATTAAGCCTACCTATTTTTATTTTTTGTTTGCTCATTGTTTTGTCCATTGTTGCCTCCAGACAACGCATGCCAATCTTATGGTGAAATACAAAAATCTCACGATATGTATTTTATTATTGGGTTGAAAAATGTTGATTTACTTTTTACTTTTTCATCTAAGTACAATTATAGGAGTGTACTTTTGTACTTAAATAAGGGAGTGGCTTCGGTACTTTAGTGTTAGGGTTACTTTTAGTAGAGTAGATTTTTTTCCACAAGTATCAGTACTTTTACTTAAGTATTGAATACCAGTACTAACCAGATGTCACTATTTTCAAGTCCTGGAGGTTCACGGAATTTCTACCTGTCAACCATGTACGATCCTCCATACTTGGTGGATCTTGTGTCTTTTCGTCATCCTGTTGTTGTTTGCTGACCGCCTTTTACATGAGATTAAATACCAAAGGCGATAGAGTTGCCTCTTCTGTGGATTTCTTTAAAAAGGAGTTAATAACACGTGTCTGTATTAACGGTGTCAGCTGATTCATAGGGTGCTTGGACATGCACAGTGGTCACCACATTACTTTCCTTGAAGACAAAAAATAAAAATACTAATAAAATGACAAATATGAGCAAGGCAAATAGTATATCCTTAAAGTCCTTGTAAAGTGACAAAAAGAAACACAACAGAGAAGAGTGTTCTTAACAAGCCTGCCAAATTTGAATGAATAAAAAAAAAAGTATAAGTGTATGAAATCAGGCTTCAAAATGTTGAAATATTGAGACGTTCCCTCAGATATCAGACGCTGTGGGCACGTTCAGTGAATGCGCTGAAACCCCCCGATCGGTTCTTACCTATCACTCAAATACGATCGTATACAGCTAGATTATGCCTACACATCCCTATATGTTTGACCCGTGAATATACTGTATATCCGATCAAAGCCTCCGGTGCCTGGAATATATTCCACTGAGGTGTCGTCGTGCTTTTCCATGCCGCGACGACTCAATGTTAGCTGCTAGTTATAGCTCACAGGCTAACAGGCTTGTGGGCCGGTGACAGTGTCTTCCAATATGTCTCCACCTCGCTTGGAGTTGTGTGTGGGCCAGTATGACAAAGACACTTCAGGGAAAGTTAACCGTTAATTAAACACAGTGGCACGTTATTCAGCCCGTGGCTCAAACTGACAGACATTAGACCACATGCTCTCACTCACGTAACACTTGGGAATTTAAATAATAATTCCAAGATGTTCTGTAAACTGTAGCATCCCAGGGAAGATGCATTTTTCTGGTTGTAGGCATAATTTGCTAGCTAACTGCACCCTGTAGTGGTAAACTTGGCCTTGTAATGGGAACATTTGTGAAACGTCATTGTAATTGTGCGCAACCACATAAAATTCATTGGCAAAGACCCAACCATTTCCATGTCACATTGGCTGAGAAACCCCGTTTTCGTGGCTTTTTATCGCAGTATGCAAGTTTGTGCCAGCTGATGCCAAACAAATATATGCAGCAAAGTTTGTGTACAACAGCAGCAACCAGGATTTGCCTTAAAGGTCCCCTATTTTGGCTTTTTCAAGCTCCATAGAGTGACTCTCTAACAAGGACTTAGTATAAAAGTGTCAATTTCATTCAAAAATACCTTGCTTTTCCTCATACGAGTGTCTACAAAAGGCCCCGAGAAAAGCTACTTCTGTTTGACCCAGTTTTGTAGCCGCTTTGTCCATATTAGGCTAAGACAGCCGTCACTTCGCTAGTGATGTAGATAAGCTCAAGAAATTCAAATAACCTGTTTTCAGGCCTCTCGGCAGAAAAACGTCTGGACATCAGGAATGCGTGGATGATTTTAATTCATATTTCACGTTTACTGAGGCACCATAGAGACACTATTACATCCCAAATACAGTACTCGAAAAAGTTGGTTTGGCAAACTATGTCCCGTTTAAATACAAAGTTACGGACATATGTGTCCCAAATCCATACACCTGGCCTGTCCAGAGGCGATGTATATAACTTTTAATATAGGCCCAGAGAAAATATTTAATGAAAGTCTCTTGTTTCTTGATGCATACAACTTATACTTAACTTATACTCCCTACATTTGAAAAATGATAGCTGTACTTTCTACTCTGTCAAAATAAGCTCAGAACTTATCAACCTCTGCAGAAGGCTGGGAAAAACTGCACCTGATGGTGTGTCAAGAGGATACAAGCTTAGCCAAATGGTTAGCACACTTGCCTGCCTATCAGAGAATGTGGGTTTGAATCCAGGGTTGGCTGTCATTGCTATTGATCTTTTAGCTCTGTGTCAGACAGAGGTGAGCTTAAGAATGTGTCACCAAGGGTAAATTAACAGGGGGGAAATACATTTTAGAATGTAAATATCATGTAATAATAGAGTTAAAAAAATGTAACTGGACATGATGTCATTTCCTGGAAAAAAATACAAAAAGAAAAATCGGTCTTAATGTGCTAGCTGACTGGTGAACGAACATTTGTCCCAAACAGAGTGCAGCATGTCTGAAACCAGGTCCTCCAGTCCAAACACTGGCACCCAGCCCCAATCTTTCCGGGCATTGGAGTCATCAAACCTCACTGGCCAGGTGTCTGCTGCAATGACACAACCATCACAAGAATTTATTGTATTAAGTGTAGAAAAACCTCAACGTGTCAATGATCAACCTTTCATATAGAATACGCTCAGGGCTTGACATTAACTCCAAATGCATTCGTCAACACGGGGGGTAAGGGGGTGTTGATATAACTTGCCAAAGTGGCTAGTGGGAGTGGCGGGTAAGACCGCCACTGCATCAATTCACCCGCATTTGGCGGGTTGACGGGTACTAATGTCAAGCCCTGGATATACTAAATTTTAAGTCCTACCAATCGTCTGACGGGCAGGGTCTGGATTGTAGGTGACTTTAAATTGTGGGAGGTGCTTGCGTATTTCCTGGGCCACCTCCTCTGGAGTGAAGCTCATGGCAGCTATGTTGTAGGTACGGAGGGACAGTTGACACTCGGGGGCCTGCATAAACTCTACAGTGGCACGGTGGCAGTCGGAGATGTGCATCATAGGAAGACGGGTGTCGGGGCGCAAGTAGCACTCATGGTGACCCTTCCTGAGGGCATCATGGAAGATTTGGACTGCATAGTCTGTGAATAAAGGTGGCAAACACCAAGTCTATAAAATTCATCACAACTGGATATTGTGTATATTTGGATATTTCAGGTGGTGGTGAAGCGATACCTGTTGTGCCTCCACCAGGAAGCGTTTTGAATGATATTACTCCTGGGTAACGCAGGCAGCGGAAGTCCAATTCATACTTATGATGAAGGTACTAAAAGAAGCATACAGATGTGTTACTCTATATTAAACTAACAAATCTGTCTATTTGCTCATCTACTTCTTTATATAGTGGTGGGGCATTTACTGACAACTTCAAAGAGTATTTGGTATCTACTGGGGGGAAGTCATTCTTTGGCATCATTTGTCCGAATGAATTTTATAATAATATGTTGGGCGTTAGCACGTCAGTCACTGATGGTGTACATTCGCCTGACTTCGGTGCAGGTAGCGTGGGTTCAGTTCTCACTCAATGACGGTGTTAATGTGAGTGCGAATGGTTGTCCTTGTCTATATGTACCCTGCGACTGACTGGCGGCCAGTTCTGGGTGTAGTCTGCCTTTCGCCCGAAATCGGCTGAGATAGGCTCCAGGACCCCACGACCCTGAACAGGATGAGCGGTATTGAGAATGGATGGATGGGTTAGCCCGTCTTCCTCACTTCTGAGGTTTGGGGTTTGAATGTCAGCTCTGGCCTTCCTGTGTGGCGTTTGTATGTTCTCCCCCGTACTTTTCCATAGGTTTGAATTGGCGTGTGGCAGTCCAGCATAAGTCAAATGGGATAAGCTCATTTGTGACCCTAATGAGAAAAACTGCTATTGAATTTAGATTAATGATTATCCATTAATCCAAATTCTTCAGCATTTGTTCTCTATTTTTTTCCATTTTCCAAGAAAAATAATGGTACCTAATTACAACAATATAATATAATAGGTAACATAACACATATACTATGTTAATTGTTGCAATGTTTAGCAAAAACTTAGTTTAAGTTTCTCATTACCGGTATGCTCCACCGTAAACTTCAGCTTTACAGATCCCACGTCCACTCTGCAGAGTTTGTGTGTTGTTGTGAAGAGGTTGATTATGACACATGGTGGTAATCAGTCACAGTAAAGATATTGAGTGGCACTACTTGTTTGTTTATTTGTGGTTCCTGAGGAGTAAAAAGGACGTGTCTCTCGGAGGTGTGGCATTTGCTTATTTTGATTTGAGTATCATTATGCACTTCCATATCAATTAGCTTGGAGCCCACTAGCTCAGAAAATACTGTGTATTTAAAATTGATCTACCTCTCCCATTAGTTCCGCATGAACTTTGGACACGCCATAGATGGTTCGTGGTCTTTGGACACAGAGGTCAGGCACCGGATCACGAGGAGACGACAGACCAAATGCTCCAATGGTGCTAGGCACAAAAAGGCGCAGACAGTTCTCCAAAGCCAAGTCCAGCACATTATGAAGACCTTGATAAGAGACAGATAATCATACCTGTATGAACATAAAGAGCCTTAAAAACGTGGCTTGTTTAATAGTGTGATTAAGCAGACCTGTGACATTGATTTTGCGTGCTAAAGCCACATTGTCTTCCCCAACAGCACTCAGCAGAGCACTGTAGTGGACAAGCCAAGTGATGCGGTTATTTACAATCACTTCTCTGAGATGTTTGTAGTCCAACACATCAGCATATACAAATGGACCTGATGGAGAAAGCGAGCATGTTGGGGAGCTCACTTATTGATTCATATGTTGATTAAACTTTTATTAAGATTGAAGGAACTTGTGTAATGAAACACAACATACCACTGTTAAAAATATGAAGCAGGGGCTTCTTTATGTCTGACAGGATTACGTTCTCTGTCCCATATTGTTTCCTGATCAACAATTAAAGCATTCTTTCATCACACGTGTTTTTTTTCATGAATGCAAATTAATTTCAGAAATGTCTCACCTGAGCACTTGGGCAAGCCCCACACCTAACTGCCCAAGTCCACCTGCATACAAAGGCAAGCTTACTATTTCAATTATACAAATCTACTGGGGTTTTTTTTGTTTTTGTTTTTGGGAATAAAAATGAAATCATTGTTGTTACACTGTACTGTTCTACTGAATCGGCAAAGCAATTTTTTTTGTAGGTTCCTAAGTTTAATTGTGAGACAAAACATGACAGCATCCTATTATTCTTTCCACAGCTACACCGCTGGCTGTTTTATATCATTAGCAGTCAGCTAATTGTTACAAGTAGTCCTCCTGCAGGAGCACAGTGAACACAGCATAGCAGCGCATGGATTTTCAGTGTTGTACATAATGATTTTAACAATTATAACATTGTATTCAAGCGCCTAACAAGAATTGCACAGTGACAGCAAAATAACCTTTCCCTAATTCTTATGTGCGAGAAAAAGAGGTGTCTCACCTGTGATGAGGACACGTGGGTTTTCCTGAGCAGGCGGTGCACTGGAAGTCTCACTGCTATTCCACCTGCTCATGTGTCCATGTATGCAGCTGAAGCCACAACGAGACAAACTCCACATCCTTAGACCACCTTGACAAAACAGATCCAGCCTGGCCAACATGCTGACCCTCATCCAGGAAGTTCACTCGATAAACAGTGTCAGTTGTTCTTGTGTACATTTCACATTCACTTGCACTTATGGCCCCTGCCTAAGGATAATGCTGACATGCTGTGCAGAGGGATTTGTATTGTGAAGAGTGTTTAGCTGAGCTTAACAGGATTGGGAGGTGTGTCCATGATGCAGCCTTTGACTGATAACATGCTGTGTATTTAACAGCATGGGAGCTTACAATAGTATAGTAGAAATTACCTATTGGGAAGGATAGTAAAGTTATAGTACTGTATATATATATATGTCTCGTGCAATATTCAAAACATTGATTTTGATTGAAGTGGATGGTCTTGCACCTTTGTGCTTTTTGAGTGTATTGTGGTTCATGTCAATGGATCTGTTAATTAATAAATGTCCAATAAAGGTCTTGGTCTAGGCTTTAACATCGAATCCACACATAATTACAACTTGTTCTTAAATGAGTCTTTAGAAAGCCTGTTTGGTTTTACACTTGTAAATATTGTACAATATATTTTATCTTAAGTATTACAACTGCGTCTCCCTGAGGTGATAACATCAAATGTATAAATTCTGCACCTTTGACCCTTGTCTTTGCCAGCTTGGAAATATACTGTACATTTTAGATCTGGAAAATACACCAATATTTAGCTGTGCCTCAGTGTGGAAAGGGGATGAAATTAGCTCCAACTGTACCCGATTTCTGACAATGTAGAAGTAACAGCACTTCGTGTTCAAAATTTTAAGCTTTGGGTTCATTGTACACAGAAATCACTTCATATATCAACCCCCCCCCCCCCCCCCAAAAAAAAACAAAAACAAGACAGTGTTAATGAGGATGACCGATGTAACATTCCTCAAAAACTCATTGATCATGCTCTTTATTGACAAATGGTCATCAGCTGAGTGCCAACTTCCCCCACTCAATGACCATGTTCCTTATGTCCTCCTGGACCAATTCCAGGTGAAGAGTCTGTTGGGTCCACCTCAGAAAGAAGCCTGTAATAAGATATAGACTGAAAAGTTGACACAAAAAAACAAACTAGAATGTACTGTAAAATATATTTCTCTGTCAGAATTTGTATCTGGCGGCACGGTGAAAGACTGGTTAGAGCGTCTGCCTCACAGCTCTGGGGACTGGGGTTCAAATCCCGGCCCCGCCCGTGTGGAGTTTGCATGTTCTCCCCGTGCCTGCATGGGTTTTCTCCGGGCACTCTGGTTTCCTCCCACATCCCAAACACATGCGTGGTAGTTAGATTTTTTTTTTTTTTGTAGTTTTGTTTTTCTCAATGTCTTTATGTCTCCAATGTGTTCTCTGTCAATTGACTGTCTGTTGTCGTACTAGAGCGGCTCCAACTACAGGAGACAAATTCCTTGTGTGTTGTTTTGGACATACTTGGCAAAATAAAGATGATTCTGATTATGAGCCTCACACAAAACCTCTCGTCAAAGTTTAATTTAATAGAAAGATGTTTTGCATTTCACTATGAACAAATGAATGCCGATCTGAACAACACCTCTCGCATTTTCACGCTTGTAGAAGTTAATATTGAATCCACATGTGAACCAAAGCTCACCTCTCCATAGCTGTAAGGATTGTGGGTGGACTGATGGCCAAATGGCCAGCTCATTGGGCTCATATAGTGGGTTGGTGTACTGCTCTCTTTCCCTTGGCTTCAGCAGGACCCGAAACAAACAGTGAGTCTTGCCCTTGACTTGGAGAGCACAGCTAGAAAGGAAGGCCAAAGATGGCAAAGTTGCATGACATGTTAAATTCTGCACAGTAGTGAACAATGGTGTAGCATGACTGACCGTTCCATATCGCTGTTACAGAGGAAGGTGCCGTAGTCTGAGGAGTAGGCTTCAGTAGCCAGCCTGAGGAGAAGCGCCTCAGAGAAGCCAAGTGCGAGGGGGAACTGGTACCATAACTGCCACACGCAGTCCAGCAGCAACAAGAACACTGGACATTCCTGCTGGAGACGAGCGTGGGAGAAGGCTGAGTGCGAACATCGCTGCTGGAATGGATGTCCTGCCTGGAGGGCAGACATCTGATATGAGACAGCAGTGCTAACCACTCATCCACATACAGTAGGTAGCCTTAATGTAACACACAGACACACACCAAAATACCCACACAAAACATAATTACAAGCTCAGTGTACACTTGCTGCTCACATAATGTATTTTACATATTGTATGCAGCACGGCGGCACGGTGTTAAGACTGCGCGACTGGTTAGAGTGTCTGCCTCACAGTTCTGAGGACCGGGGTTCAATCCCCGGCCCCGCCTGTGTGGAGTTTGCATGTTCTCCCCGTGCCTGCATGGGTTTTCTCCGGGCACTCCAGTTTCCTCCCACATCCCAAAAACATGCATGGTAGGTTGATTGAAGACTCTAAATTGCCTGTAGGTGAGAATGTGAGTGCGAATGGTTGTTTGTTTCTTTGTGCCCTGCGATTGGCCGGCAACCAGTTCAGGGTGTACCCTGCCTCCTGCCCGATGATAGCTGGGATAGGCTCCAGCCCACGAACCTTGTGAGGATAAGGGGCTCAGAAAACGGATGGATGGATGAACGTATGCAGCACAAAAATGATGTTATATTGGGGTAAGAAACCAAATTTGGGAAGTGTTTTTTTTTTTTTTTTCAAAAACATGATGCAGCGAGGCTCACTGTGAGGCAGTGGAGCCATATGACTTCTCCCAGCTTCTCCCAGACAACCCCAATTCCAATTAAGTTGGGATGTTGTGTTAAACATAAATAAAAACAGAATACAATGATTTGCAAATCATGTTCGACCTATATTTAATTGAATACACTACACAGACAAGATATTTAATGTTCAAACTGATAAACTTTATTGTTTTTGCAAATAATCATGAACTTAGAATTTCCTGGCTGCAACACAGATGTGTAAGTTACCCATGCCATTGGCACTAACACAGCCCCATACCATCACAGATGCTGGCTTTTGAACTTTGCGTCCATAACAGTCCGGATGTTTCTTTTCCTCTTTGGCCCGGAGGACATGACGTCCACAGAACACTTTTCCACTTTGGATCAGTACATCTTAGATGAGCTCGGGCCCAGAGAAGCCGGCGGCGTTTCTGGGTGTTGTTGATAAATGGCTTTTGCTTTGCATAAAACAGTTTCAAGTTGCATTTACAGATGTAGCGCCTAACTATATTTACTGACATCGGTTTTCTGAAGTGTTCCTGAGCCTCTGTGGTGATATCCTTTTACATATTAATGTCGATTTTTGATGCAGTGCCGCCTGAGGGATCGAAGGTCACGGGCATTCAATGTTGGTTTTCGGCCTTGCCGCTTACATGCAGATTCTCTGAACCTTTTGATGATATTATGGACCGTAGATGATGAAATCCCTAAATTCCTTGCAATTGTACGTTGAGGAACATTGTCCTTTAAACTATTTTCTCACGCACTTGTTCACAAAGAGGTGAACCTCGCCCCATCTTTGCTTGTGAATGACTGACCAATTCAGGGAAGCTCCTTTTATACCCAATCATGGCACCCACCTGTTCCCAATTAGCCTGTTCACCTGTGCGATGTTCCAAACAGGTGTTTGATGAGCATTCCTCAACTTTCTCAGTCTTTTTTGCCACCTGTCCCAGCTCTTTTGGAACGTGTTGCAGCCATAAAATTCTAGGTTAATGATTATTTGCTAAAAACAATAAAGTTTTTCAATTTGAACATTAAATATCTTGTATTTGTAGCTTATTAAATTAAATATGGGTTGAACATGATTTGCAAATCATTGTATTCTGTTTTTATTTATGTTTAACACAACGTCCCAACTTCATTGGAATTGGGGTTGTATGTGACCTGCGATTGGCTGGCGACCAGTTCAGAGTGTACCCGGCCTCTCGCCCGAAGATAGCTGGGATAGGCTCCAGCACGCCCACGACCCTAGTGAGGGATAAGCGGTACAGAAAATGTATGGATGGATGGATGGACATTTATTTATAGCATAACAAAACTAAATAATGTGATAAGGATATATAGTTTGCGGCCTCACAGTGGAACATGTGGTTAGCACATCTGCCTAACAGTCAAAAGATCTTTGTCTGGACCTTTCTGTGTGTAATTTGCATTTCTCCTCTTGCATGTAACTAAGTTTTTATTTATATACCACTTTTTAAAACAAGCAGTTACAAAGCGCTTTACAACACATACACATGCAAAGCTGAGCAGGTTAAAAAAGACAAGCAAGATGACAAAGTTGACAAGAAAGCAGACAGGACATCAAGGGGAAATGTCTAAAACAAAAACAACTGTGTGGGGTGCTACAGCTTCCTACCACATAAAAAAATGCATGCTTGGTTAACTGAAGATTCAAAATTTTGAAAGTTGTGTCTATATATGCCGTGTGATCAACTTGCGATCAGTACAGGGTGAATTCCGCCTCTCGCCAAGTCATCTGAAATAGTCTTTACGCTTACCTAGGACTCTTAAGTGGATAAGCAATGGAAAATGGATAGCTGGATGTAAAATTAGTTAGCTATAATAAACGCCCCCCCATCCCCCTCCTCCTAAGAATGCCCATCTAAATCGTGCAGAATGTGTATACAAACTGCAAACCAAAAAAAATAAAAAATTACATCCCAGAGGTCATCCATCCATCCATTTTCAACACCGCTTATCTTGGCAAGGGTTGCGGGGTGCTGGAGCCTATCCCAGCCGACTTTGGGCGAAAGGCGGACTACACCTTGAACTGGTCGGCAGTCAGTCGCAGGGCACATGTACACACGGACAACCATTCGCACTCACATTCACACCATCACTGAGTGGGAACTGAACCCACGCTGCCCACACCAAAGTGAGCCGAGTGTACCACCACACCATCAGTGACCTTACCAGAGGTCAGGCAATCAAATTGTGACAATCGAAATGAACAACCATTCACTACAGTTTATGGCATATTTTAAGTCATTTGTAATGCCCTTTATGATCATTTAAACATAAAATGTTGATTACCAATCCAGTCGTGCACACACCTGTACAAACTCCCTCTCTAGAAGTGTGAGAAAGCCTTCCAGTGTACGACAACTTGGATCCATAATGAGTTGTGCAAGAGTGCTAATAAGCAGTGTGGAGCCTGTCCCCTCAGAACCGTGAACAAGAACTGAGCGACCATCCCTGGACAAAACATAATAATAATAATCATCATCATCCTCATCATACTAAACACATTTGACAGGGATGTGTTTAATACAAATAGCTCCTACCTCTCCACACACTCTGCCAGCAGGCCAGCAGTTGATAGAGCTGTTTGGACATGAGACAACCACTTGGAATTTTCTAGTTTACTGAGCCAGCGGTCCATATTAGGGGACTTGTCACCACAGGCCTCCACCAGCTTGATTAGACTTTCCTGAAGTGTTTTACCCCTGTACAAAGGTAATTCTTCACTACTTCCATTGTGTACTGTATATCAGTGGTTCTCAAACTTTTTCGACCAAGTACCACCTCAAAAATACAAAAAGTGGACGCCCGCTATACACAGGCGATATGGACTGGAAATAGCTAAAATCCGTGGCTAATTGACGCCCATTATAATTTCACTGAAAAAAATATATATATTATGTATTTTTTTTTCTAAACCCCAAAAATACTTGTTGGTTGGGTTGGGTTGGTTCCCCACCCAAAAAGAAAAACAAAAAAACAAAAGGTAAAAAACTTTTTCTTTTATCTAAAAAATAATTGGAAAGAAAATCTGGGAAGAGGTCAATCCGTGGGTGCCGAACCGCGAGTATGTGAGGATCCACTGCACTTAGCTCTCCAAGTTCCAACAGTAAAATACTGTGGTACTCGTAGCACACTTTGAGAAACACTGCTGCATAATACACTACATCACATTAGACACTTTAGATTTCAGATATAGCTTGCTATAGGATCCAATACAAGAACAGCACAAGAAATAGTACCTTAACAAGGATAACAAATCTCGATCAACAGAAAAGTATTCATTTGACAAAATGTCTATTAATGTGGTTGTTGTTTGCACTGGTGTAGAATTGCATCGTGTGTATTATTACTGCTTAGCTTATTAAGCTACACAAATGAGGAGCAAAATATGTGTAAAGATGTAAAGTAGGAGCAGTATCCTTTCTCAGATTGAGATCCCTTATATTGTGGACAGTTTTCAATGTCCACCCACAAAAACAAAATTTGCATTAAGATATAGGCTCTGTATCTTTAGAGAAAAGCATAAACTGTGATCTCCACACACCTCTCCATATGTCTGTGTAGTCTCTTCCAGCTGCTGTAGCATGATTTGGACTCAAACCCGCCGCCCATCATCCTGGCCTGCTGCGCCTGCTGAGCTGAGCGTGTGTCAATAATGTAACCTTTGTCTGAGCCCTCAATCGCAGCCTGCAAAAGAAGCTCATCTTGGATGCAACGCTTCCGGTTGGCTCCCGTCAGTGGCTGACTGCTGCGCAAAATTACCTGAAAACGGGTTTTGTTTGCTTTTCAAAACAATAAGACTACCGTGAATGGAAGTAAATCGAGGGACATTGGGCTCACCATGCCGTTCTTCCTGTGGTAGTAGCAGAGGACAGGGAAGCGCCCCCCTTGTCTGAATTTGGCCGCCATTTTCAGTGCATCATCACCAATCGCCTTGGGAACAATGACAGCTGGAGGGTAAGAGGGACATACTGAGTAGTCTTGGTTCACAGTGCTCAGTCTCCATCTTTCATGCTGCAAACAGAGAGGGTGCCATCCAAGCATGACGTGCCAAATAAATGACTGAAAACCACAGTGAATATTAAGTGTTGAAAAGTGCACACAACACGTAGAGTATGTCAAGGCTCTTTTGTTGACATTAACATAGAGTGCGGCAAAAAAGTATTTAGTCAGCCACCAATTGTGCAAGTTCTCCCACTTAGAAAGATGAGAGAGGCCTGTAATTTTGATCATAGGTATACCTCACCTATGAGAGACAAAGTGAGAAAGAAAATCCAGAAAATCACAGTCTGATTTTTAAAGACTTTATTAGCAAATTATGGTGTAAAATAAGTATTTGGTCAATAACAAAAGTTCGTCTCAATACTTTGTTATATACCTTTTGTTGGCAATGACAGAGGTCAAAACATTTTCTGTAAGTCTTCACAAGGTTTTCGCACACTGTTGCTGGTATTTTGGCCCATTCCTCCATGCAGATCTCTCGAGTGGTGATGTTTTGGGGCTGTCACTGGATAACACAGACTTTCAACTCCCTCCAAAGATTTTCTATGGAGTTGAGATCTGAGGAGACTGGCTAGGCCACTCGAGGACCTTGAAATCCTTTTTACGAAGCTACTCCTTCGTTGCCCGGGCGGTGTGTTTGGGATCATTGTCATGCTGAAAGACCAGCCACGTTTCATCTTCAATGGCCTTGCTGACGGAAGGAGGTTTTCACTCAAAATCTCACGATCCATGGCCCCATTCATTGTTTCCTTTACACAGATCAGTCGTCCTGGTCCCTTTGCAGAAAAACAGCCCCAAAGCATGATGTTTCTACCCCCTTGCTTCACAGTGGGTATGGTGTTCTTTGGATGCAACTCAGCATTCTTTCTCCTCCAAACACGACAAGTTGAGTTTTTACCAAGAAGTTCTATTTTGGTTTCATCTGACCATATGACACTCTCCCAATCCTCTTCTGGATCATCCAAATGCTCTCTAGCAAACTTCAAACGGGCCTGCACATGTACTGGCTTAAACAGGGGGACACGTCTGGCACCGCAGGATTTGAGTCCCCTGGCAGCATAGTGTGTTACTGATGGTAGCCTTTGTTACTTTGGTCCCAGCTCAGCTCATTCACTCGGTCCCATGTGGGGTTCTGGGACTTTTGCTCACTGTTCTTCTGATCATTTTGACCCCACGGAGTGAGATCTTGCGTGGAGTTCCCAGATCGAGGGAGATTATCAGTGGTCTTGTATGTCTTCCATTTTCTAATAATTGCTCCCACAGTTGATTTCTTCACACCAAGCTGCTTACCTATTGCAGATTCAGTCTTCCCAGCCTGGTGCAGGTCTACAATTTTGTTTCTGGTGTCCTTTGACAGCTTGGCTATAGTGGAGTTTGGAGTGTGACTGAAGTTGTGGACAGGTGTCTTTTATACTGATGAGTTCAAACAGGCGCCATTAATACAGGTAACAATGGAGGACAGAGGAGCTGCTTGAAAAAGAAGTTACAGATTTGTGAGAGCCAGAAATCTTGCTAGTTTGTAGGTGACCAAATACTTATTTTCCACCATAATTTGCTCATACATTCTTTAAAAATCAGACAATGTGATTCTCTGGATTTTTTTCCCCCTCGTTTTGTCTCTCATAGGTGAGGTATACCTTTGATGGAAATTGCAGACGTCTCTCATCTCTTTAAGTGGGAGAACTTGCACAATTGGTGGCTGACTAAATACTTTTTTTGCCCCACTGTATTTTACAAGGAATTTTATGACATTCAACACATCATTGGAGTGAAATCAGAAGAACACAGAATTTAGACACACAATGACAGTGGGGAGCTTTCCATTGCCCTGGAGAAATAGGGTAGTTAGGCCAAGTTACTGTAGGTGCTTCGCTCAAAAACTAAATCAATCTTTATTTAGGTCGCAGGTGAGCTGGAGCCTATCCCATCTGAGCTTGGGTGAGAAGCGGGGTACACTTTGGACTGGTCCCCATTCAATCAAAGGACGAATAAACAACCACTCACATACTCTTATTCATGCCTATGGATAGTTTAAAGTCTTCGATTAACATAACAGAGATAAACAAAACAGTTTTACTTATCAACTGTATACTATCCTGCTCATCACAAAATAGATAAACATCTATTTTCCTTTTCTTATAATACTTCATTTTCAATATTTATTTTTGTCTTATTGAAGGCACCTCCGCACTATAGCGTCCTCTATTTACAAGTTGCCGCTGGACAAAAAGGCTACCGAGATACAGTGACATATTTGTTCAGCAACGACATTTCTCAGCATTCATAACAGATTGCTGAGGGAATAACAGTTACAAATGAACTACTGGAGGGTGGAGAGAAATTGCATGAAGGTGTTTCTTTATTGTTTATCCATCTATTTTTTTATACTGCTTCTCCTCATTACAGTGGCGGGCACTGTAAACTGGAGAATATCCCAACTGACTTTTGGGTGAGATGCAGATTTCTTTAATTGTTCTGTTCACATGCTTGACCGAGGGCCTCATTAGAAATGTTATTATTGTTTAGCAATAAAGAGGAAACTCTGCATATCTAATTTAAAAGCCAATGCTGGCTTCGGAGGCCGCTCACTGTCACAAATTGATGTTGTTGGTCGTAGGTAAAGCTGTAATTCTTGGAACAAGGGAGGTCCTCATTCTTGACCCGCTCTACCTTCTGTTTCCTTGCCGTTTTCCTGTCATGTGATTGTTGGTTCATGGTGAGGAAAAAGTTGCAAGGAGACATATTGTATGTGCATTTTCTTACAAGCGCCTCCATTTCAGTGTAATGCCTTTCAGGGGTGGAGAGGCCCCACTGGTCCCGGAGGCTGGCATTGGAGGGTCGGTAAAAGAAAGGGTACATCTCAGCTACACAAGCCAGACAGGACAGAGTCTGGAGAAAACAAAAGTAAAACTAAACAAAATAAAAACACAAAAAAAACAACTTGGCAGATTAAAAACTTACAGGATATGGTTATCTAATGCCAATGATTTCATGTACCTCAATAGATTGTGCAATGTTAAGACACTGCTCCATGCCTGGGATCTCAAGCTGGAGAACACGCAGGTCTTTACATTTGATGACGAGGGTCCCCGAAGATTCTGTAGCCCTACATACAGACACAGAGCAAAACAGTAGCCACAATACCCCTGTGACTGCTTCCCCCTTTAGATGCCCCATGTTTTGGCTGTAGCAGTGCAGAAAATTACACGTGCACAACGTTGTTACATGAGGCTTCCGCTCGCTGTAAAAACAGTTTTATAGCTGCAGAGGACAAGTAAAAGCTGTTAGTAGTCGCAAGCCGCACACACAACTGTGAGGAAGAGGTGCTGCAGTTATGTTTCCTGTGGTCCGTATATGTAGGTGCAACAAACTGCTGACACATTGCAACACAAATGATCCTCTAACCTGTCACTGCGGCCGGCATTAGGAAAAAGGCCGAAGTAGTTCACAAGGTTTTCAACACTGCTTAAAACACATTGGAAGAATTATGTTGTTAGATATTGGACAGTTTAACATATTATGTGTAAATTGGAGTGTGAGTTAATCAGAGTTAGAAAGGCCATGCTGTTCCACCATTTTAGCGTTATGAGGAACAAATGTTTCATAGAATATGATCCTTATTTCTCAGCTATGCCATTTGCATGGCCTCACCTTTTCTCAACAGCATCAATGTTTCTGAGGAGCAGCAGAACCTGCCGACCGCTGTCCTCCTCCCTGTCGGAGAAGAGCAAGTGGTGGCTGGTGATGCACAGGGTGCCCTTGCTGGGAGGGTGCAGAGGCTGCTGGAGCACAACATCTTCTACATTGGCGGTCTTGATGTGTTCAGAAAACTCCATTCAACCCAAGTCAAGCACGAGCAAACTTTGAGAGCAAATAAAGCGCCTCAACTTAAAATCACTTCCTCACTTGCACAAAAAATGAAAGAAAACTCCCCTACAACTGCTCCTCCTTCTCCTTCTCTTTCTCTTTTTTATCCTCCTCCCCTTGCTCCTGTATGTCACAATGAGAACATAACTAGGCAAAGCCCTAACATGCCTACATGCTGTCAACACTGTTGCAAGATTGAGGTGGCAAGAAGAAGTGCATTTCCTCTCTCTCTCTCTCTCTCTCTCTCTCTCTCCTCTCTCTCTCTCAAAGCTCTGTTCTTAAAGAATTGGATGAAAATATTTTGCTTTCATTTTATAAGTATTGACTCTTATATAATCACTTCAAATGTATCAGTGCTTTTGCTTGAACTGCAACTGGAATCTCACCCATGAAAGGAAACGCACACATGCACACGCATGCGCGCGCGCGTACTAGTTTGACGACGGTTAACTGCAATATAACTAATAACCACTGGATGGCGATACAGTACAAACAAGTCCTGTCATTGAAAGGTGCTTCTTAAAAAAAATATATATATATATATATATGTATTATTTCGAAGCAATCATTTGACAACGTGTTTTTTTTTCACAAAACAAACGTTGCAAGTACTTGGCATGTATTCAGCTTTATTTGTATTCATTACAAGTCATTATATTTTTGAAAAATAAAAAAAAATTAAAAAGTTAATATTGTGGATGATGGATGACATTTACTGTCTGCTTTACTGAATAGTTCTGTTGGGCGACGTACTTATAAAGATGTTCGATCTTCACGGTTTGTTTTTTTAAAACGACAGCATTCCTTGCGCAAAAGTTTCAAGTTTTTCAGTGGTCATTGTGGGTTTTGCTTTCATGATCAATTTTGTTGACCTATGTAGGAATATCGTATCGTATGAGCACACGTCACAATAACGATTGTGACCAGGCAGATGCAAAAGCGAATGGGGATCCAATAAGCAATAAATAACAATCAACGACCGAGGAAAGAAAGCACAGTAAAACGTGTCAAAGCAAGCCCCGAGTGTCACTTTTGCCCCGCACTCCTACGTGCTTAGGCTGTGTTTACGGTTGCGTGACGACATAGTTTGCGCCTTTGCTATATAGGCGTAGGCGCCGTCTATCACCCGGGATGGGCGGTCACTGCTTGGGACGCTTATAAAGTGCAGTCCAGACCTGTTGCGCTGCAAGAGCCGAGCGTCCAGCAACCATTTCAATGTCAGTGATGGATTCCAGACATTCTGCAGACGAGGGAGACGCGGGAAGTCTGGACAGCTTGAAGGCGCTCGCGGAGAAGCTGAAGTTGGAGACTCGCAGGCCGTCCTATCTGGAGTGGCAGGAGACGCTGCAGAGCGGACTGTGGACGGACACGAATCCTCCCACCGCTTCGCACAAACAAGACCCCGGCGGACCTGCAGCTTTCGCGCACAGCTGTCCGCACGTGGTCGCGCCAAACATCTGTGGCTTTGACACTGTTGATGACGCCTTGCGGTTTCTCAGGAAAGAGTTGGTGAGTGGGACACAACGTGCACTGCTGTACTTGCACCCATCGGCAATATTAGCTCCGTGCCCATTCCTGTGACGTCCGGTTCAAGAGTTGTATTTCAACTGTATGCCAAATGATAATGCCACCATTGATTGGCCTTGTGGCACTCCACAATGTTCATTGTTGTGCTTAGAATTTGCTGCGGTACACGCATCAGTTTTTTTAATGTTATTTTTTTCATGAACCTTATAACAAGGCTGCGCAAACCTTTGTGCCCAGCGGCCACATTTGGTTTTGAAAAGGGGCAGCTGGGTCAGGTCATCAGTAAGATGTGGTTAAGTTCAAATTTAAAGATGTTAGAATCATAATTCATTCTCTCTCTAACATTGTATTAGTCCTTATTAATTTGAATATAATGAATAGCTAACGAATATTTCAATAAAATAATGAAAACATTCAATGTATACTGTATGAAAATGTGTTAATCATATTTTTGAATTTGTGAAATGGTATTTGGGAAAAATAAATGATTAAATTCGATAAATTAATTACAAATAATAATAAAATAAATGAAAACATATATTTTGGCTCAACATTTTTTTTGGGTGGGTGCAGCACGGTGGACCACTGGTTAGCACATCTGCCTCACAGTTCCGAGGACCAGGGTTCAAATCCGGCCTCGCCTGTGTGGAGTTTACATGTTCTCCCCGTGCCGACGTGGGTTTTCTACTGGTACTCCGGTTTCCTCCCACATCCCCAAAACATGCGTGTGGTAGGTTGATTGAAGACTCTAACTTGCCCGTAGGCGTGAATGGTTGTTTGTTTATATGTGCCCTACGATTGGCTGGCAACCGGTTCAGGGTGTACCCCGCCGTCTCTCGCCCAAAGATAGCTGAGATAGGCTCCGGCATGCCCGCGACCCTAGTGAGGAAAAGCGGTACAGAAATGGATGGATGGATTTTTTGGGGGAGGACATTAATTTAATTGAGCAAATATTACAGGATAGAGAGTGAATGGATGGATGAATGTTAATCTCAATGTTCGGTGGGCCAAATTAAAACAATTTAGCAGGTCGTATGAGGCCCCCAGGCCATACTTTGCCCACACTTGCTTTTTAAGAAAGAGATCGGGGAAAATATTAGAAAACACTCTCAAGATGTTCAGTTACACCATCACAAACTACTACCACAATAAATAGTATAGCAATTATTTTTAAAAATGCAAATTGTTAAATGAACACCTTTCACATGTTGTCAATCAAAGTTAGGATTATTATCTCTGTAAAGCCACTATGGCTCAGTAATTTGCATGTGTAGCTTGCTGGTGAGTATGTAACAACTGGTTGGTTGCAAATGTACCAAACAAACCCATTTACTGTCTTGGATCAAGGCTGATTTCATATTGTTCGCCGAAATAAAAACACTGTTTTCACCCAACCTTTATTCTTTCTCTTGTCTCCCCCACCTTTAAGAGGGAGATGCAAGACCAGGACAACCATCTGGCCCGTCAGCTGATCCGCCTTCGTGGGGAGATCAACAAGCTGAAAGTGGAGCAGGTGTGTGAGCGCCACAAGGAAATGCTGGACAATGCAACATACGAGCTGGAGGAGTGCGGCGAGGAGTCCGATCTGCTGTGTGACATCCCCATGAAGGCCACTTTCGCTCTGTCCACCCCACTGAAACACCTGGGCCTCACCAAGATGAACATCAACTCCAGACGTTTCTCACTGTGTTAAAGCCTAACCCCTTCCTCCCGATGATGAGTGTTAGTTCCACTTGACTTCCATCAAATGCTGAGTCCTATTTACTCTTTGGGAGGTCCGCACTGTAAACAAAAGGAAACATTGCTGTAAGCTATTTGCTGTATGCACAATGGTGTGACATACGTGGGGAGCGCGAACACAGATGCGTCACATTACACTGGATCGAGCCGCTCTATCGAACACTTACACTTACAACTGCACAATCAAATGAAAGTGAATTCTGCCTTTTTAAAGATGATAATATTCATTTTTTTAATTTTTTACATGTTTCATTTGTGCTTGTTGCAGTGGTGTAGAAATGCATTGCATCATGCTTGCCATACTTTGCCCTTAACCTGTAGCTACATAAGGTAATCAAATATTTAAAACACACCACTGTAAACTGCACCCACGATAAGTAGCAGGCTAAATAAACGCCTCTTGTGCAAACTGAATCTCTGCTCAAATTTTAGTGTGAAGTTTTTTTCCACTTGTTTACCTACCAAATGTTGACGGGAGTGTCAGTCTAAATTGTGCCCAAAGTCAGCTGCGATAGGCTCCAGGTTCCCATGACCCTGAACAAGATAAGTGGCATAGAAAATGGATGCATAGTTAGTGCAGATGTTCCCAACATTATGATCAGTGATTGCGTATAAGTGAATCCGAGATGCAGTTTATAAATGGTTCTGTACAATCATTCTGAGTAGCAAAGGCTTCCTCAAACCTATCGTATTTCACAAAGAAATGGGCCTGATTCAACGATGTTCCGTTTTTCTGCTTTCTTAAATTGGATCATAGAAAGGTTCTGAGAGAGAGAGAAAAAGTTGGATTCACAAAGAGTTAATACTTCAAGAAGTATTATCCAAATGTAGAAGTGATGAAACATCGGCATTTTGCTCTGGCATGACACACTTAAATGTGTGTAAGTATTAATGTGGTGTGTTGTTAAGAAAACATACATTGGTGAATGTCACTACATTATTTGAAAAGTGCATAAGAATGCAAATTATGAATGACGGGCAAGGTTTTTATGAGTTTTATGGTCACGTACAGTGACATCATTACATTCATGCAGTTTTAGCCATGTGATCTGACACCAGCGTTTTGACATTTCTTCTTCAGAAACCCTGGCCTTTCCATTACAGGGTTGGGGTGTTTCCCATTACAATGTACACAAGGTAACAAGTGTGTTGGTTTGCTTCGGGACATTTCCTGTTAACA
Source organism: Phycodurus eques (assembly GCF_024500275.1). NCBI lineage: Eukaryota > Metazoa > Chordata > Actinopteri > Syngnathiformes > Syngnathidae > Phycodurus > Phycodurus eques. Next base: position 16,687,275 of record NC_084538.1, on the reverse strand, counting down.
ATATCACTGGCTGCCATGAGACGTTGCTGTTGAAGCTGTCGAAGGATTTGTGCTTAATATAAAAACATTATGTGCATGAATGTTAAAACCTGCTACTGTAAGATGTATCCTCAATGTGTATATATAATGTAACAGCAAAATGCCTCAGATGTAAATTGTCATTGCAACTCTATTAAAAATAAAAAATAAAAGAACCTCTGTGAGCTCTGCAATCTTTTAGCTGCCACGAATAGAGTTTAGGCTCGGACAATACCTGAACATGAACAGACCAGTTGAGAATTGGAACCACTGACACAGCATTGACAAGCGAACCATTTGGAGATGGCCAAATTTTGTCTATTCCTGCAATCCGGGCCCACTTCTTGGAGCAGCTACGTTAGAAGCTCTGAGAATAATGTTAGCAAGTGTCAAATGTTGACAATTCTAGAGAAAATGCTTTTTTATTTGTTGTGTTGATAAGACTATGTATTAAGATCTATTAACTTTCTTTACATAATACGGACACAAATATAAGACAGTTCAACGATGTTCTCCAATGTGCTCAAACCTTTTTCTGGAGTTCTTACCTTTTCTCCCACATCTGTGTGCTGGTTTGGGCGGTGGGTTTCTCCTCTCTGCATTCCAAGAACTTGCATATTAGGTTCCCTCAGGCCTCTATATTGATGTGAATGTGAGTGCTAATTGTTGTGTCTATATGCAGGCATGTGCACAATCTTTTTTTTTTTTTTTTTTTTTTGTGGGGGAGCATGTGCGAGAGCAAAAAAAAAAAAAAATTTTAAATGCACCCATTGCCAAAAGTATTCATACAATTAAGAAAAAAAAAAAGTTGTTTATATTTAACTTGTGTATGTATTATAGCTAACAACACGATCAATGCAGTCAATAATCAATAATACAACTGTTAACAAACATCAGGTCTTTGTGATGAGACCAAGATAAATATTTTTTTAAACTTTTTTTTCCACTATTACATAACTTATAACCTGTACAACTCAATTGAAAATAAAAGGGAGGGATGAGGAAGGAAAAAATAAACAACTGAAATAACGTGGTTGCACAAGTGCACACACCCTCTTACATATGGGGGGATGGTTGTGTTCAGAATTTAGTAATCACATTCAAACACACGTTAAATGGGGGACACCACACACCTGCCACCGTTGAAAGTGCCCCTGATTGACCCCAAATAAATTAAGGTGGGAGCATTCCAACAATTCTACAAAGGACTCAAATAAATGCCCCTCAAATATCAAAATACTTTGCGTTGACAGAGAGGCTCATATTTATTTATTGCTTGATTGATGGATGAATTTAAAAAAAACAACAACAACAAAAATGTCTTCACCAAAAAGGCAGGTACTCGAGCACCACTTGGGGAATATGTGTGCATGTGTTTGGCTATATGTGATTGACTGTCATCAGTCTAATGTTTAGCCATTATCCTGAACAGTATAAGCAGTAGAAAATGGATGCATGGATAGAGCTTGGATCCGGAAGAACACAAGAGCCCTGACCGCACCCTCATTTTACTCCCTTGGGATTGGCGAGCATGATTCTCTCATCATCGATATCTGAACGTCTGGATGAATGCCTTCCAAGAGAAGTGGAAGCTGATGGAAAGGGGAGATCAGCTCCTTATTTTTGTCAATTTTCACTTTTCAGGATAACATGACCCTCTTCTTTTGTCCATATTGTGTGTCATCCATCCGTGCTTTTTTAAGTCCTCCTGTTATAAAGGCGCCCTGGAGGATAGAGTACCGTGGATATTGTTGGACACAATTAGTCGAACAAGAAACTAAATATGCACCACGGTGACCTCGTGGTTAGCACACAATTGAGAGGTTCGAATTTCATCTCGGGCTTGGCTGTTTAGCACTTTCGCGTTACTTCTTCCCACGTCCCAAAAACATCCATGTTAGTTTAAATGAAGTCTAAATTGTGAGTGTGAACGTGTGAAAAGTGTGAATGTGAGTATGTACAGTATGCTTGCTTGCTTTTCTATGTGTGCCCTGCGACTGGCTGGCGATCAGTCCAGACCATCTCTCAAATAGCGAGAAGCCATACAGAATATAAAATGGATGGACGAAAGAAAGTAAATACGTCTTTGCAGAGTGTGGCCTCTGTGTGAAAAAGAGCGCTTCAAGGACTGATGACAACGTGGCATTCCTCTGGACACAGATTGCATTAACGTACATCTTTATACCTCCACTGTGAAAATAAATATCATATGGAAAATGAATAGAGGCCACAGCATTGTACCTTGAGGCCTTATTTGTCAGTGAGTGCTTTTATGATAAAGTGCTGCAGACTTACGTTTCTCTTGCCACTGATATGCCTCGTGGATAGTTTCCCTTGACCTTTTCCCCAAATCTTTCCATTGTTATTCTAAGAGCAGAGGCTGACACTGGAGTGAAAATAAAGCACATATCACCGATAAACTTATCAGCATACTTCATTTAATCAAGAGGCACATTGAAACCTGCTCCGCGGTAAGGCTCCTCTAACAGATTTCTAAGCCTCAGCAAGTATCGCACAAATGCGCCAACACCTGCTTTGCGAACGTGGGAGGTGGCCGTCGGAAAACATGACGATAGTATCGCATCTTTGACTGTATAATATGTGAAATTTCAAGTCATATTTAAAAGTCATGTGCTAGAGAAAATGGGAATACCCTTGAAGTAGGATATTCTTTCACACAGTGTGCCAGTTGAGTTGGCCCAGGTTTCTATTTCATATCATACACTCAACAGACACTTCATTAGGCACCCATGCACAATCATCAGATCCAATTCGGGAGCGGGAGCAAAAAGTATGTATTTATAAACAATCATACGATTTATAAATATGTGTAAGGGTTTAAGTATGCATATGTATGTGTGTGTGTGTCTGTGTGTGTGTGCAATGCACATCCGCTCATATTTACAGTACATGTATAAGTGTATTTGTATATATGTAAAGGTTTATGTTGAGCTCAGCCACATGATTATCTACACATGGGTTTAGAGAGGCATGTGTCTTTTCTTTTTTACGGAATATATTATATGAATAGCCTATTATTATATTAACATGACCTAAGTTAAAATATATAGAAAACAAGGTGTAGGAATAGCTAGGTTTTTTTAGTTCTTCCTATCCTTTTTGAACATGTAAACTGTCTTTAACGATGACTCGACTGATGTTCGTCTCTTTTAAAACATTTTCTATTTTACTTCCTATTATAATGTCTTCTGTCACATGTTTATATGCTCAATAAAAAACAATCACACAATCAAAAACATCTGAAGTACACTTGAGCAATGCACCGAACTCCCAAAGAGCTCAGGGTTGCAAAACCTTTTAGCTGTCTCACCATCACTAACATCTGTCTATTCCTTTCTCGTTTTGTGGTGCATCAAACAACATAGAGCAGTCACAGTAGTGGTTCAATTGCCTGACTTCTACGCATGCAGCACAGATTACATGTGTGAACGTGAATGTGAATGATCGTCTGTCTCTATACTGCATGCTCCGTATATATATATATATATATATATATATATATATATATATTTTTTTTTTTATAAACTAGTGTGCACAGTCGCAGTCCTTAAAGCACACACGCATATGCAGGCATGCACGCACGCACACACGACAACACTTCCTGCCGGTCGGTGCATGCTCCTCACCGCAAGAAGAGAGACGTGGCCCACAGCAGATTCAGTGGAACACTACAACCTGTCAAAAACTCATTGTGCTGTTTGTCTTTTTTTACGATACGTAGTTTACATTTAGTACAGATAATCTATTCAATTAAAAAAATAAACCTCTATACTGTACTTCTGCATCATTTGTATTGTTATTGATTTCAATTTCCACAGTGTATGACTGATAATTCATGATGACCTTTAGCTAGCCAGTGAGCAAGGACTGGTGGGACGTTACCAGGAACATTTCTATTGATATATTCCGTATGTACGTATGGCACAAAAAATCTGTTGATTGACTGTGAAATTAACACTGTTGGAAAAAGAATGAAATAAAAAGTACCCAAACCACCACACAGTTATAGTTTTTCTGGTAGGCACGCAACTTAAGTGGTCGGTACCAATTTTTCCCCCGTAATAAAACACCACTGCCTATAACCGTAGTGGCACACTGGCATTACCAGGTTCCTTGGGAAAAGTATGTCCTAACCCCTGTATCATGCCTCCAAACGCTTGCATACTAAGCACCTGTTAAACAACTGCAGAGCAACCCTCACCCTTTCAACGACAGGAAGCTCTCTTGCAGCGTTCCTCTGCTACTTCAAAGTGTGCTTCTTTGTGTGCGCGCGCGTGTATTTGTGTGTGTGTGTGTGTGTGTGTAGACACACATAGGAACAAGGAGACATATCTAACTTGATAGACTAATGATAATGCCGTTACAGTCGGTGGTGAAGCGTAATTGCTAAATATCTTCTTTTACATAAAAGACCTATGGCGGAACCTGAACTCTGATGCGCGTGAAGACACATTTTTCCACACAAATAGGTGAGTATCACACTTGTGATCGTACATATAGAAAAAGTGAGAGGGGCAAAGGTCGAGCATCAAACTACTACTATCTTGCTGAAAATTTTAAATGCACGAGAACGGCATTATGTGTGGTACAGTATATTTTATTTATCAAAACAGGAGTCCAGAGCCAGAAATATCGTTTACTAGTTCTTCAACTTTCATCATACAAATGACAAATCTTATTAAACTATGAATCCTAGAATATTCCTACCTTTTGCACAATTTCCAAAGGTAGTTTTACAGAACTTTCAGCATTTGTATTGTTGTTCCATTCACAGTATTCATTTCAGTTGTACGGAAATAGACAAATCCTTCTTTGGTCCGTAACATAAATCGAATTTAACATCCGTCTGCACATAAAACCTGCATGCAAACAATAACAAGCTGTGTTTATTTGGGAAGACCTTCAGCTGTAGACCATAAGAAGAGGAGCCCCTCAATGGAAAATGTTGACTTTGTTAGCATAAATGGAAAAAAATGCTTTCCACTGAGAGTATAAGAAAAAGATAGTAGGGAGAAAAAAAAGAGTGCTGTGATTTGTTCCTTGGAGTCTTAGTCCATGAAATGTTCCCATGACTTTGAGACTTTGGGGGGGGGGGAGACGAATGCTGCAATGACCCGGTTCTGGTGCAATGGGGGAAAAGTGATCTTGAAAAAGCACGATGAACAGCACAGTACATGCTGTTTCAGTCAATATATGTTACAGTGCAAGTTTCTCGAGCTTGTAATTGAACTGCAATAGTCGCATTATTTGACACGATGGCATTAAAAGTTCATTGAAAGGAAGTCAAGCAGAATCCTGTGATTGGTTAAATACAAAGCTTCAATTTTGTAACACAAAGCATACTGTAGTGGCTAAGACAGTTTTGGGAAATCTCAAACAACATGATATTTGCAGTTTTGCTTCCCAGTCTGGTTGAAATTCAATGTATTAATTTAAGTATACTCATTATTACACCTGTTCAAGAGCAGAGGGCCCCAAAATGATCTGCTCTATTCACTTTCAACGCGATCTTAAATTTGCAGAAAAGATGGGATGTAGCTGCAGTTCTGATTACTCAGATGCTGAATGGATCGAGAATCTGGATGAAATCTGTGAGCACTGTAACTGTCCCATACCTCCACAATCGTGCAAACCAGTAAGTGCACTTGCAAGTTTCATTCAGAGGTACAGCAGGATGTGCATGCGTATAAAACTGTGTTTTATAGCTAATTTCATGGATGATGCAAGATGTATTTACGATTCTAAAGTGTACATTCGATTACAATTAGAGAATACAGCAAAACTGATTCTTAGGGACCTGATTTGCCAGAATTGTGCTCAGTAGTGTAAGTACTGTAAATGTTTATTGTGTTGCTGATGGGGTGCTTAATATTCCATTAATGGTCATAAATGTACCTTTTCTTGTCTTCTGTCACTAGTACATGGCTCAACTAATTCCATATCCATCACATGGTTCACCACCTTCATCTCCTCTACCTGGTAACAACAAACACTGAATTTTGTCTCTCTAAGATTTTCTTTTTTTTAACAAAGTGTAATCATCAGTTGAAAAAAAAAAAAACATTGTTTGTCTGTAGTATTATGGATTAAGATAAATATTTAATTCATGTATGCACAGTTTTGAACTGGCATTGTATATATATATATATATATATATATATATGTGTGTGTGTGTGTGTACTGCCAGGTTCATTCCACTCAAAACTGTTTTCAGACATTCAGGAGCAGCCATTTGTCAAATTTTGTTGAACAATAATGGGCAATGCGCTTGCAGAGAACCTGGCAGTGGCTTGCTACAGCTATGACCCCACCCATGATGGCGACCTGGGCTTTGAAAAGGGAGAAAAACTCAAGATAATTAACAAGTGAGCTCTCAAACATTTCGATCACGGGTCACACTCCATCACAGCAAATGCTGTAGGTTGATGTTGCTGTGCTTTTAACGGTCCCCCTATTATGACCTCTGCCTTTTGTTTGACTAAAATATACTCCAATACAACGCCAAAATAAATCAATATACACTGCAATGTTCATGGAGTGATTTAGTGGTCAGATAGAATTTCATGTTACATGAATAAACTCTTTTTCACATTCCGGTCCTTTTCTTACGTTATCACACGTGTAGCTTGAAGAGAACTAAGTATTTATTTACAAGTTACTTTTCAGACAAATATTTTGCGCAAAATACATGAAAGGATTATTACATATGATGCTTGTTTTAATCAGTGCAACAATATAAGTACACCTGAAATGCATAGTTAGGTAATCAGTCCATATGGATTCATTTTAATAATTTATTATCAATTAAGAATTGGTTATTCTGGCTACAGAGTATAGCCTACTGAAACTTATTATGTGTCACTTTTAGAGTAAATGTGACAATAACGGTTACTAGTTTTGTTTTTTTTTTTTTTTTTTTTTAGGTGTTTACTGCAAAGTACAATGAAACTCATTAGAAAAATAGTCAGCGGAAGAATGCGAGAGTCCGTAGCTGGAGTCCATTGTGTAGTTTGGCATTTCTCCAACTGAATTCTCCTTTACACACATCAGACTTGGACCTATCGAATGTGATGAATTCATTTGTATCTAAAGTTTGGGAATTTCGAGGACACGTCCACATCGGGGTCTGTATGATTAATTCCAGAGGGAAAGAAACTGCGACATATAAAACAGAACTGCAATTGCATACTTGTGAGTTGGTAACGATGCATTACTAAGTCGACTTTTCACTCCACTGTTAAATAATCAAATAAATTAAAAGCAATGAGTAGTTGTATTACAGTTGGGCTGTGATTGGGCTGTGACAAAGAAACACTTTCCTCCATTCACAAAGTGAAATTCCTCGCAAATATATGCTCTGTATTCATTTATCTCAGATTTGCACATATCTTAGCCAATTCATGATATTGTTGTGTTTTGACTGTCAGGGATGATCCAGAGTGGTATTTGGCAGAGTCTCTCACCACAGGACAGAAGGGCTACGTCCCACACAACTTTATTGCAATGACAACAGAGGAGACAGAACCGTACGTCGCACAGGCCATTTATTGATAAAGATGCTGACCCTAAAGCTGTGTCATTCAACCTCAGTGCCAGTCCACCAGACTAAAAGAAGTCAAAGACTGTTTGTTTTGGGATGTGAAGCCTGTCGTGTGTTGCAGGTGGTTCTTTAAGAACATTTCTAGAAACGATTCCATGAGGCTCCTGCTCGCTCCCGGGAACACGAAGGGCTCCTTCTTGATTCGTGAGAGTGAGACAACCCCAGGTGAAAGATGCATGCTATTACTGCACAACAGTAACACATACAGTACTGTACTAGCAGGTTATGTAAAAACCGCAGCGCCAATTTCCACAAATGTTGAGAAGTTGTGGTTGAGCCAAGGTAAAACCCATCCCATTTTAGTGAGGATCTGGGTAAAGGTGTGGATACAGGAATGCATTTTAATCGTTTGAGTCACTCTTGTATGAAATCATCCAAACCCTCAGAATCATAATGGCATCTCATTTAAGTGCGACATACTCCATAACCCAAGAAGTAGCCTGCTAACAAACAGAAACAGAAATACAAATACTCCAAAAAGAGGTCTGCACTTTACTTGTCGTGGAGAGAAATAATAAGTATAAAATAAGTATCTGATTTTGTTGCATTATTTATTCAATGCTGACACATCCATCCATTTTCTCTACCGCTTGTCCTCAAGAGGGTCACAGATGAGCTAGAGCCTATTCCAGCCAGCACACCCCGGACTGGTTGCCAGCCAGTCGCAGGGCACATATATATATACGAACATCCATTCACACCTATGGATATTGTAGAGTCTTAAATTAACCTATAATTAAACTCGTTTTTGGAACGTGGGAGGAAAACCCAAGTAAGCATGGAGAGAACATGCAAAATTCTCACAAGAAGCCCAGTGCTTAGATCTCAGAACTGTCAGACAAACGTGTTAGCCATGCTGCCCTATTTAATATTGACTTTTTTTTTGGCGGGGTTATATTTATTGTTATACTTTTATGTAAATGGTCGTACTACTGTGAGAACACCCACTTTAAGCTTACCAGCCTTTCAGGGGGAAAGCCAGCCCAACTCAATGCCTGTCCCAAGCCAGGTTCAAAAGGGAGTGTTGAAGTCAGGAAGGGTTATATCCACACAAAAAAGAAAAGAAAAACTAAACAAAAAGGGGGTGGGGCTATGCTAGAGCTTCATCCAAAATATCCATCCCCAACAGGGAAAAACATCTGAAAAGGAGAAGAAAATATATTTATTTTATATCAGTTTGCTAGTATGTATGTACTCTGAAATGAATCTTGCACATGTAATTGTGTGTAGTAATGTCTAAAAAGGTATATTGCATATTCAAAGGCTACTTTTCAAATTTTAAACTGTTCAAACTAAAAAAGTGGGTCACAAATGAATGGCCAAGGGAAAACATGGGTCCAGATGTGAGACCAGTGCAGCACCTCTACTCTGGCGGTGAGAGATTTGTGGTCTTGCCACGTTGCGTGATTTGGTTCCTGATCAATGAAAACATTTTGTAGCAGAGAAGTACTTGGGTTGGGGTTCAGACGTTTTAGGTCCGCTATAGACCGAAACATCTACAAACCAAATGATATGAAACTTTTCCTTCCTCAACACTGCTGATGCCATTGTATTAGCACTTAGTAGACAGACATTCTCCAAGGTTGAACTGTTGACAAAGTAACAAAAATGTGTGAATCAAGAAATAAATGAGGCGATATACTGTACGCATAGCAATGGATAGCATATATTGTGAATCCACACAGAATGCAGAAGACCGCCAACGATGCCATGCCCTCTGGGTTTCAAATGCGACTCCAGTAACTAAAAGAGAAATTAAACACCTTGATTTGGACTTTTATCTGATTTTGCAGCATTTAATCGATTCTTGTTCGGAACTTACCACTCCACAAGATGGAAATCGATTGTATAGTTTTTGCACCTGCACTTTTCCGCTTGGTGGAGGTAACAAAAAGTGTAAGCAGGATTTCTTCGTGGAGACCAAATCAAATCTGTAAGAAGAATAAATATTATAAATAATAAAGATAAACTGTTCATTGCCAATAAAATGTTACCCGCATGATTTTGAGGTAAATGTTTGCATCCTATTTGTTTCAGGGTCATTCTCCTTATCAATGAGGGACTTTGACCAAAACACGGGCGATGAAGTGAAGCACTACAGGATCCGTAACTTGGACAATGGTGGTTTCTACATTACGACCAAGATATCTTTTAATTCACTGAAGGAGCTCGTCCAGCATCATACACGTATGTGTATTTAGTACAAAAAAAAACAAAAAGTGCCAAGTGAATTGTTGTGATGCCTTCAACGGATCCACTTTCCATCATCCAGGTGATGCAGATGGTTTGTGCGGTAGGTTGGTGAAGCCATGCCAGTCGAGAACTCCTCAGAAACCATGGTGGCAAGATGAGTGGGAGATCCCCCGGGAGTCCCTGAAACTGGTGAATAAGCTCGGTGCCGGCCAGTTTGGAGACGTCTGGATGGGTGAGAGGAGCAACCACTGTGTTCTTTATCACTGTATGGGGAAGACCACATGTAGTCGTCAGCACTCAGATTTGTCAGGGTGAATTACCCAGTACAGTCTTAACTGTGTGCTACTTTGAGCTCTTTGACCTGGAGAATAATGCAAGAAATTAACCTTGTCATGAAGCATAACTCAAAGTCCATTAATCGACCTTTCCACTGATTTTTTTGCATTTAAGGAATTCTCTATTAACAATAGGAGCATGACCAGACATTGTGCAAGTTAATCCAGTGGCGAAATAGCTTTGCTTAAATTGCTATTACAGTATTTACACAATATGAGTCACGGCCCCTGCATCATTAATTGGAAGACTGTTTCCTCTGTTTGTAAATGTCCTCGTACCAGCTGTGATTAACTATCGCCACTCTGAGTGCGGAAAACATGACCTTCGCTTCAACTTGTTCATATTTCAGCTACTTAGAGTCCAACCAATCGACCTGATTTGTTTTTTTGCCTAGGAAATAACTGAAATAGAAATAATGGATTCCGGATCAAACTTTCTTACATAATAAAATCTTTATCAACTGTTAAGGCAACTATTTGTAAAATTGTAACGTAACAACAATAAAACATTCCGTCCTAACTTCAGTGACAAATGTATCATGCAAAGCTTAAAAGTTTGTTTTTTTTCATGTGTAAAACATGAAAAAAAAAATGTCCGCCTTACCTGTAATAACAAGTAACAACGTATATAGGTTGACACTCGAGTCTTACCGCTTTGAAGGTTTCCACGCATTCCATTCAATTTAAGACTCCTCATTAAGGCGTGTCCTTTTTTTGTGGAAAAAGTATCACAACAAAGACATGAAAAAACAAATTAAAAGTAAGACACCCATATAGAGATTCACTGATGCGCACTGAAAAGAGATCTTGCCGTGTATGAATGTCTGATGATTGATGGTACGATTTTAGTGGTGTATTTGTCTTGAAAATGGTGAAAATGGTGAAATTGAATGGCTTCATCAAGAGGTTCCACGGCTATCTTTTCTTGCATGTGGTTTTTGACCTCCAGCTTTCAAGATAGACATAGTGCTCTTAGAGACATCATTTACTGTGATTGACTGTTGAGCGATTCATCCTTGTCCTCCAAGTCTTCTTTTATACATGACTAAACAGTAGGTTTTATGAATGTACAGTACTAAATCCCCCTGTCGGTTTTTCATTTTCAAGTACAGTAACAACCTCTTTTTAGGTTTATACAATAATGACCGGAAGGTTGCCATCAAGGGTCTGAAGATCGGCACAATGTCGCCGGAAGCCTTCCTGGCAGAAGCCAATGTGATGAAGAACCTTCAGCATCTTCGCCTTGTGCGCCTCTTCGCTGTGGTTAGCCAGGAGCCCATCTATATTGTCACAGAGTTCATGGAAAATGGTATGTACGCTATATGAGTTGACTATTGCATGGAAATTCCAAATGTATCAATGAAAGTACCAAGAACAAAAACCAAACTGAATTTGGCACACGGGTATTTCCAACAAATGACTTGCAAAATCTAACAACATTACAGATTTCTATGACAGATCGAAGTAATTTATTACCCTTGGACACTACATAGACAGTAGAGCAAACGAAAAAAGCAACAGTCAGTGTTGTGTCATCCATGTTCAAGATCAAACATGTCAAGATGGTTTTAAGTCTCTGGATAAGAGATCACATGCTTGAACAAAACCTGGAATGGCCCGAATTTTACACCTTGTTCATGAGTCATATTATATTTTCATGTATTCCAGTAAAGAAAGCTATGAATTTTTGAAGACCTCTTCATCATTAAACCACAAGTGCGCAGATCCTTATTTTAAATGGTGTTGCGGCACAATTCAGTTTGAGTATCTGCAAAGGCAAGCACAGTCAGCCCTCTACTGGGTAGAGGGCTGACCTCTGTCAAGGGAAGATATTTCTAATCCTCATTCTGTGTAGTCTGGGTGGTCACTGATCAAAGGGGAAAATGATTTTTTCTATCTGCGCCCTTTTTTTATACTTGTCAAAATGTAATGGGTCTTCAACCAATCAAGCAAAATAACACCTGTGAGTATTTCCCTCGGCACGGTGGGCGACTGGGTAGAGCGTCAGCCTCACAGTTCTGAGGACCCGGGTTCAATCCCCGGCCCCGCCTGTGTGGAGTTTGCATGTTCTCCCCGTGCCTGCGTGGGTTTTCTCCGGGCACTCCGGTTTCCTCCCACATCCCAAAAACATGCATTAATTGGAGACTCTAAATTGCCTGTAGGCATGACTGTGAGTGCGAATGGTTGTTTATTTCTCTGATGGAGTATTTCCCTACCAGACCATAATCCTCTGCTATGCCGAAGTGGTCTGATTGGCTATTTTCAGTTTATCGTGCAGTCATTTCCCTGCATGTTCATCGGAAACGTGAACTTTCACTGCTTTGCGTGCTCCTGCAGATACTGTAATGTCGCTGGTGTTTACTCACCAATGGGAAGTCCCACAAGGCCTGTCTGAGGGGAGGTGTTAAAGTTGGAGAAGTTGATTCACCGGGTTATTGTTTAGAGACCTTCAGCAATGCCTGGCCCCTCTCCAGAATCAGTGCATCCGCAGATACAAACACATGCCACGGTCACATGCACTCCAATAATGGCACAGCCCAATTGCGGTAGTAAACAAATAACCTCACGACAAAGGCAGTCTGTACAGTATCTTGCCAATGGATCTTCTTTTCCATGCTTTATAACAATTTTACAGATCAATAAGCATGCAAGTAATACAAAGAAGCGGGCAACTGCATAATAGTTAACTTTAATCTCCAAGGGTTTATGATTTATTCTCACAAGATAAAACAATACCAAAATTAGTTGAGGTCTTGTCCCAAACACGACCACAGCCTTACGGCTTAACTGAATGGAGCTCCTTTGTAAAAGTCTTCTATGACTGGCCTGTAAAACCACCAGTAGTGGCTCTACATGAGACTGTCTCTTTGTCTGAAATCCACGTGTAGACAGGAAACAATTGCCGCCTCTGTTGTCAAGAGAAAGGATGGCTCAGAGTTCCCGTCTTCTCAATTTGTCCCTATCGTTACCATGGATAACAACAAAAAAGATGCAAAATAAAAGGCGGGCCCTCAGAGGTTCCTTGGGTGACCTTGACAAAGAGCATACATTTAGCTGTCCGACTTCAAACGTAATCGAAGCGCAGGGCAGTAAAGCCTATTCTTTCCTGGCACAGACATTCCCTTTTTTAAAACTGCTTCCTTTTGGGTAGACTTTCTGGCTGGCCTGCAGAGGCATTGTTCTTTTCTAATCTAAACCCCCAAAAAGTCTCGGGAAGTGCCGGTGACTGTCGACATAGCATCAAAATGACTGATGCTGTACTGTATGTACTTCCTTCCACTGTTATGTTCCCTGATTTGAACTGCTATTCTGGTCCAAGTCCATGTTTTCATTTTAGAATCATGGAGTCTCTGATGAAATTAATACTTTTATGTTTGTTTGTCTTCAACAAATTAAGATGCTTTACATTCCATGATATAAATAGGAAGATAAATAAAAGATCATGTAAATTTCTTCTGCGTCTAAGGGTGTAATAATAGCAATCTAATAAGGTCCTAATTAAGCAGAATAAATTAAAACCTGGTGTGATTTGACGTAAATTAATTCTGTATATATGAACATATTAAATGGGATCGTCGCTGTTAAGTTTCAGTATGGATCTAATGAAACTTTCTTTGATGTTATAGAACAAAAATGGCATGATGGTTCTTCATGTACAATGGCTAAGGCCAGCATGACTTATATATTAAAATCATCATGTCCCGTGGACGGGGAGCACAGTAGAATTGGGGTTACCATGTCAAATTTCAACTCAGGAGCTCCTGTGTGGAATTTGCTTGTTTTCCCCATGCTTTTCTCTGGGTACTGCGGCTTCCTCCCACATTCCAAAAACATACATGTAGGTTAATTGAAGACTGTAAATTGTCCATTGGTGTGAATGAGAGTGCGATGGTTGTTTGTCTGTATGTGCCCTGTGATTGACTGACGACCAGTGCAAGGTGTACTGTGCCTTTCGTCCAAAAGTCAGCTGGGAGAGGCTCCAGCTCACCCAGCTCGCCACTAATGAGGCCAAGCTGGATAGAAAATGAATAGATGGATGTTCTATGGACAATAGAAGTGACTTTATGAAATCTATACTTTTGACAGGTAGCTTGCTGGAATACCTAAAAACAACACAGGGGAGTAATTTGTCTACGAAAACCTTGATAGACATGGCATCCCAGGTAAGACAGCCTTCCATTGTGTTTCTCTCTGTCTCTCGGGGTTATGCTCTTTTATCACACCTCTTGCACTACCTGATTTATTCATTGTTTTCTCTAGCATGACCCTCACAGACAGAAAGTCAACCACTGTGGTGTTGAGGCATAAACTCAACACAACAGAATCGCATTACAGAAGTATGTGTTGATCGTCAACACCAGCGCAGACCCTTTAAAAAATGTTGTTAACACTCAGTTGTTACAAGACAAGATTCATCTAAAAAACGTTTTTTCATTGTTTGATAAAGTTGCGGGCACGGCGGTAGACTGGATAGCACATCTGCCTCACAGTTCTGAGGCCCGGGGTTCAAATCCGGCCTCGCCTGTGTGGAGTTTGCATGTTCTCCCCGTGCCTGCGTGGGTTTTCTCCAGGTACTCCGGTTTCCTCCCACATCCCAAAAAACATGTGTGGTAGGTTAATTGAATACTCTAAATTGCCCGTAGGTGTGAATGTGAGTGCGAATGGTTGGTTGTTTGTATGTGCCCTGCGATTGGCTGGCAACCAGTCCAGGGTGTACCCTGCCTCTCACCCGAAAACGTATTGTATGTATAAAAGCACAGACGCCTCTGACTGAATGATGGTGTGCTGCTCCCTGCAGGTAGCAGACGGTATGGCTTACATTGAGCAGCAGAATTACATCCATAGGGACCTGCGGGCTGCCAACATCCTGGTGTCCCATGAGCTCATCTGTAAAGTAGCAGACTTTGGACTTGCCAGACTCATTGAGGACAGCGAATACACAGCTCGGGAGGGTAACGAGACCAGCTGATTTGGATTTTTTTAAATCTTTTTTAGTCTCCACTTATGTAGATAATCATGTGATACTATAATGTACTATAACTATACACTTTATATGCATAATGCATTGGACACTATTATCCACATTGTACCTCTCATTTTGCCCTCATTGTTCAAATGTGCCTGTAGAATATTTAAGTATTAGCACATTGAGCATACTTAAGTAAACATTTTTAAATGCCCAGTTGGGTTAACAGCTTTAATTCAGTTTAAAGGCTATAGTTCATTATATGTTAAAGTCTTCAGGTAAATCTGTTTTCAAACTGCAAGCAATATTTGAATGTAGCCTCATTTCAGTCGTCGCCCTCGCCCCCGCCAGCTTGCGTCACTGCCCAAAGATATGCCCCCAACTCACGAAACTTGGGACAACTAAATAAAACCAGGAAGAGACCGGTTGGTCGTGCTAGCCTGGCCGCCTCAGATTGCACCTCGGTCGGCCGTGCAAGTGTCGATGGCCCGCTGGAATTGACCTGGAGGAAGGGACTCCTGCGTCCCTCTTGCCTGCGGCCACCTCACAGTGCAACTGGGGGTCGGTTGCGAGCACAAAACATTACACAAAATGTTACCGGTTTAATGTTGTATTGTTTTGGAATGTACAATCAATTAGCGGCACGGTGAACGACTGGTTAGAGCGTCTGCCTCACAGTTCTGAGGACCGGTGTTCAATCCCCGGCCCCGCCTGTGTGGAGTTTGCATGTTCTCCCCGTGCCTGCGTGGGCTTTCTCCGGGCACGCCAGTTTCCTCCCACATCCCCAAAACATGCATGGTAGGTTAATTGACAACTCTAAATTGCCTGTAGGTGTGAATGTGAGTGTGAATGGTTGTTTGTTTGCATGTGCCCTGCGATTGGCTGGCAACCAGTTCAGGGTGTAACCCGCCTCCTGCCCGATGACAGCTGGGATAGGCTCCAGCACACCTGCGACCCTCGTGAGGATAAGCGGTAAAGAAAATGGATGGATGGACAATCAATTATAGATATAAGAGAGGTGATCAACTTACCTGATGACTCGGTGAAAATGGTGACCATATCAGTCCTTTTCCAAGCTAAGCCATGCAGCCATCTGCATATAGGGCACATACCATCATTATAAATCTTTACCCTTGATTTGAAGTAGATGTCCAATTCCTTGTTTTTATCTTTTGTTGCTAATCAGAGAATAAATCGGCCAAGAAACTAGAATAGTCTCTTTCCATTTGCGAGAGGCTGCATGTGTTCCCGCAAGCATGCTTGTGCGCAGTGAGAATGTGCAAATGATTGACAAGACTATTCAGTCACACCTCCTGTCACCACACTCTCTGATTGGTTCTTCTTGTCCCGTGGTGCCAAGTTTTCAAATAATAATTGAAATTAAATTAGAAGCATTAGATGGGGCCAGAGGGGTCACCAAAAGATAATGTTAATAATATTCTACTGTCATGTCATACAGACAGTTTTAATATACCATATATGACAAAAAGTTGTTTTTTTTAAACTGCAACTTTACCTTTAATGTTGTGATACTTGAAGAATTATTGTGCAATAGAACTATTGTGCATACATATTATGCATACAATAGATATTTCATACACTATGTACATGAAGGATTTCAACATATATGAGAGTTTCTACATAACCGAAGTCCAAAAGCATCCAATTGTTGTGCATTCTCATATAGCATGAACATAGCTATCTGGAGTATTTTCAGTGCATTGCATGCATATATCAGATGTACAATAGATGTCTGTCTGTCTGTGTATATATATATATATATATATATATATATATATATATATATATATAATATATATATGTGTGTGTGTATATCTGTGTGTATATATATATATATATATATATATATAATATAATATTCATTTACTTTCATGTTAACAGGAGCAAAGTTTCCCATCAAGTGGACTGCCCCGGAAGCTATAAACTATGGAACATTTTCCATCAAGTCTGATGTGTGGTCCTTTGGGGTCCTCTTAACAGAAATAGTCACATACGGACGCATACCATACCCTGGTGAGCATTCATTTGTTTTTTTTCTTTGTAATATTTACACAAATTCCTTCACGTTAAACACATTGGAAGTTGACTTCTATCAATGTTCAGGTATGTCCAACCCTGAGGTGATCCAGAACCTGGAGCAGGGCTACAGGATGCCAAAGCCAGAAAAGTGTTCGGATGGACTTTATAATATTATGTGTCTCTGCTGGAGGGAGAACCCAGAAACTAGACCCACTTTTGAGTACCTGAGGAGTGTTCTGGAGGACTTCTTTATTGCCACAGAGCGTCAGTACCAGGAGTAGCCTTGAATACTCAGTCACATTCCAAGTGTTAATGCTAGATCTGGTTGTCGGCTGCCTCTTGTAATTCTTCAGCTATATATTTCATCACAGTTGTTAAAGGAATGTTTTACCATTGTTTTCCTAACAATGTGTGTTACATTGATTGTCTTTTTTGTACAATAAATCAATTAATAAATTGAATTGTTTAAATAGGAGCACATGGTGGCCTAGTGGCTAGCACATCTGTAGGTTCCTTATCAATATAGCCTTAGTTTTCTGTGACCCTTCCAGTCTCTGTTGCAACCTGCTGATGACACTCTGAGCTCAGTGACTACTTCCCTCTGAGAACATCCTGTTTGAAGCCTCAATGGCGAGGTACTGTTGATCCATTGTTAAGCATTGTCTTGGTCTCATGGTGTCAAAATGTGAACAGGATGATGAAGAATTTGAATACCAATTCTAACTGAAGCTGGAAATGTAGTGGTTGGTTGATGGGTTAAACACCTGTTGTCAATTGTGCTTCCAGCTCCTTTTAGAGAACAGTAAATTGTGCAAAGGTTTCTGAAACACTGAACAGTTGATCATGCATTCAAAAATTTAGAAAAGGTCAAATTAAGTTCACCTGTAAAGGTTACAGTGCATTTTAGGTTCATTCTGAAACTTCACCAGGAAGTCAAATATTCCTAACTTATTGTGACTTACTAAATACTTTATATACTGTATTTTTATTCATCCATTTTCTATACCACTTATCATTGGGGCCGTAGGTGTGCTGGAGCCTATCCCAGCTGGACTGGACGCTCGCCAATCACGGGGCAGTGTATGTATTTGATATTAACAAAATTGGGGCCTGTCTATTTTTTTAGCAACCCGAAGCAAATACACTAATATTTGACACATCCTGTATTTTTTTAAAGATCGGTTGGAGTGGGTCACTGATGATGTAGTGGTACCTGACTTTGGTGTGGGCAGTGTGGGTTCAGTTCCCACTCAGTGACGGTTTGAGTGCGAGTGGTTGCCCGTGTCTATATGTGCCCTGTGACTGACTGGTGACCAGTTCAGGGTGTAATCTGCCTTTTGCCCTAAATCAGCTGGGATAGGTTCCAGCGCCGCACGACCCTGAACAGGATAAGCGATACTGAGAATGGATGGTTAGGTAGGAAGGGGGTTAAGAGTAAAACATGTGTCAAAAAAAGTGGAGGTTTGCGATGCCCACGAAAACTACTACTAATCATACAGTGGTGCTTGAAATATAAGTGACTCGAGTTTTTTTGAGCCATTGATTTTTTTTTTTTGCTTTGATTTGCGAGAGCAGACTTGAGATACAAGTTTTGTGTGGAGGCAGTGAACTCAACTCAACTATCTTCCCAATAAGCAGCACTGTGGCAAATAGTGAACAATCCTTCAAAAAAGCGGCTTCAACCAGTTTAATGCCACTCTCAGTTGAGGTTTACTGTCAAACTAAACATAAAACAGATAGTTACAGCTAAGCCTTTCCGTCTGCTAGCATAATGCTCATGCTAAATATCTACTGTATGTTGCAGTGTTACAACCCTTTAAGGAACGGATTGAACATAACATTCTTTGTACTGAAAACACTCCAGACAATTATTTTCATGCTCTTTAGCATTGTAAACCTAGACAGCGCTTCTGGTCACTCGTTACACAGAAACATTCCTCAGTTTTGAACTGTAGGATTCCGATTTCTCTTAATCTTTGTCTGCTGGGTGATTTAAAAGGTATAGCTCTTCCAAATAAACATGCTCACTCAACCAATACTTGTAATTCTAGCAATCGCTAAAAAAACAATATTGTTTAACTGGAAAGATAAACAAGCTATCAACATTAACCAATGGCAAAATCTTTTCATAGAGTATATCACACTAGAAAATATCTCTGCCAAACGTAATAAGCAAATGGATAACTTTAAGAAAAACTGGTCACCTTTTATTAAAATGGTGAACCTTGTAGCTTAATTCTGTTTGCCTGAGAAAGAATGTCATACAGAAATGTAATGTAATGTGACCCAATCATATCTTCTTATTTTAGACCCCTGTGCACACCATAGGGTCACTTGCATGTACCTGCCTTGCCTTGGACTTGCCCTCCTTCTGGGCCCTTTTCTGGTCGCTAGGCGATGGTCAGTTTTGGGGTGGGGTTAGCTGAAGGGTGGGGTAGCTTGCCCCCCTCTTCTCTGTGGTCTTCCAGCCGGTCGGGCCGGCCCGGGCCCGCAGGAGGCTAGCCTCTTATTTCACACACTCTCCACATTTTTAGTACTCCCACTGTACATACTTCGCACATTAGGCACATTCACATCTCATCCAGGGTCACCTGGGGGACTGGCACAAGGCATGAAGGGACGGGCGCCGGGCCAGGTGCTGGCACATGTGTGCTGGTTTCCGGTCTGGTTGACTCCCCCAGCCCCCCCTCTTCTCTGCCCTGCACCACATACATTCACACATCCTTTGGGAAGCTGGTGGGCCTGGGTGGGGTGACGGTTACGGGTTATCATTGCCCTCTGACCATCTTGGGGCCCCGCCTTCCTCTCCCCTCTCTTGGCGCCCTCACCTGTCCTTGCTCATGACTGCCGTTGAACATGGGCTCGCTTTCGGCAGGCTATAACTGTTTTTGGGTGGCGGCTGGCTCCTGCATTGGGCCCTGTTGGTGGCTGGGCCCCCATTCTCTCCGGCGGTGGTGGGGGCTGGGTGGGGGATTGGCGTGGGGATCAGTGGTCCGGTGCCCGTGCCCCTCCCTTTGGGAATGGTCGGGGCACTTCGGTTGGGCTGGGAACCTCCCTGGGTCCTGAAGGTGGGTGGCACCCCCCTGGTTGGGTCCACCGCTGGACGAGATCGCTGGCTTGCCCCCCCCCCCCCCCCTGTTGTGGGTGGAGGGGGCCGGGCACCCTTCCTCAATTTGCAGGCCCAGTAACTCCGTACACCAGTTGACTAACATGCATGTGATATGGTGTTTATTCACAAATAAATTAGCTATAGGCTTTAATTGCTTGTGTTGGGACCACTATTAACAACAACGGTTATTCTAACATTACAACTCCCAGGTTGTTGCAGGTGTTCATACACTACTGTATGTAGTGTACCCCGCATACTCACGGTTGGGCACTCACAGATTCACTTATTTACTGAAGCAAAAATTGTTTGCTCCACTTTCTGCTTTTTTAACATATTACATTGATAATCCTCTATAAACACTGCTTTAAATGTTGTCAGCTGACTACAGATTGCTCTTGTTTTGGTTCTGAATGTGAAGCTATCGTTCAGCTGCTGCTCATTCACGCCCAAACCATGAACAATTTGAAACTATTTGGTTGAAGCGTGATTAAAACTTAAAAGAATTTCAAAGGTCTCCTTGCGTCTTTTGATTTTTCTGTATGAGGCCCTTGGAAGAACAAGTTTAGACACCCCGGCATTCCATCTTTTGGAGTCTTTGTGCAAAAAGCAAAGGCGAAGAAGAATGGAAACTGCGTGAAATTGGCGGCCCCTTTTGGAGGCGTAGAGCTTCTTCAACATGAGCCCATCCGTTTGAACGCTTTACAACTCGTCCGTCCCCTCTTGTCGCCGTAGCCTCCCGCTGGTGAGCGGTTAAAGCAAACCAAAAGGACTAAAATGGCGCTTAGTCAAGGAACAAAGAAAAAAGTTTGCTACTACTACGACGGTGAGTTCCATCGTGTGCTTTGAGGAGAGCCCGCTCTGGTTTATGAAATCTGCAGTTTATCGCCAGCAAATGTTTCATTAATTTCCTCACTTGCTAATCTTGCAAACTCGCTAGGTAGCTAGCTTAAAGCTCGGGCTGCTTTCATTGTCATACTCGGGCACTCGAGACAACGCTTAACCATTCGACTTATTCTGCGTTTGTAAATAACACGCCATTAAAGGTATTATTAGCGCATGTTGAGAACAATTAACCCATTCTGTTCGTGTTTCATTTGTGGCTTGAGCTAACAATGGCGAGATGAGCGCTTCATCGTCAACACAACACGTAGCTAGCTCATAGATGATCAAGCCAGCGGGAAATGGAACACATTTGTGGTTTAAATAGAAGATGGTGACTTGCACATGAATGCTTATCTCTGTGTGTTTTCTGGACTTAAATGTTCACTTAAGTCAAAGCATTTTTTCCCCATCAAGTGTTTTACCGAACCTTTGCAGAATCACACCGACGTGCGTAGATTTCCGCCTCAGCGCACCAATGCTTTGCACAGGAATGTACTGTAAAAGCAATGGAAGTTTGCGCTTTACATCGAACAGCTATGTGGGTGGGGGAGGGTGAAAGATTATTTCAACTACACGAGACCGGCATTATCGATTTCAGTGATATATTTTCCTGTGACAAATATTTCAAAAATCATGACTCTTTAAAACCGGTGTAAATGCACCAAATTCTGGCCAACGTCTTGATACAAACACAATAGGAGTCTAAATCTTGGATGTGACCTTTTTTGTTGAATTCGAGTTTCAAACTTTCCTAACTGTCTTCATCTTTATCCTGTTTTCAAAAGGCTGGTTTCATTGGAACACTTGCCAAACACAGAAACAGATCACATATATTAATAAAGTTAAAGTAATACAGAAAGCCAAGGGCCCAGATTTACAAAATAATTGTCAAAAACCTAACAGAGTTTGCCCATGGCAGTCAGGTGATGTGATTTAATTTGGCACAGGGGGAAAAAAAAAATTAGTTGAGAATGAACAAACACTCCATAAGTTGTTAAAATATTTATTATTTAGAGGCATTTGTAGTAGATATAGAAAATATGAGCCTTAGTGGCCGGTCAGAGTAACAACACAAGGGACCTGGCCAGTGGTGGGTCCAAAATTCTGTGTCTGAGAACTGACCAATTTACATCACATTTGGAAGAATCATAGAAAATATATAACAAAGGTGCGCTGATGTATTTGAAAAATGGCTTTACTCACCTGGAATTGTTTATTTTTTTGTGTTGTGTGTGTGTGTGTGTGTGGGGGGGGTCAATTATAAATTCAGGAAATGTTGTCCTAATTATTATAATTTACTTGCTCTTTTGAGAAAGTTTGAAGTCGTGATTAAAACTAGGACATGTATTCAACGTCAACATTAGTCTTGTATAGAGGTAAGGTGGAAAATGTGAATGCAGTGAAACACAGAAAACAGCAGTTCCATTGCTTCTCAGATTTCGCGATCTCGAGGGTCTCATTGAGTGACCACTTCCGACAACAAACCAGCGGCCGATATTATTTTCACTGTGCTTGTTCTCATTTCAGGTGATGTTGGAAATTATTACTATGGCCAGGGGCACCCCATGAAGCCCCACCGTATCCGCATGACGCACAACTTACTGCTCAACTATGGCCTCTACAGAAAGATGGAGATATATGTAGGTTAACTATGCTGATAATTTTTTGGGGGGAGGACTTGAGAGTCTTTAGTGTGATTTTTCTTTTGTGTTGCAGCGTCCACACAAAGCCAGTGGTGAGGAGATGACCAAGTATCACAGCGATGATTACATCAAATTCCTGCGCTCCATCCGTCCAGACAACATGTCAGAATACAGCAAACAAATGCAGCGGTGTAAGTTCCATCACCCAGTCTATGTAGCATTCTCTTGCTTTCAGCTAATATGCAAAACCTTTCTTATTGTTTGCTATTTTATTATTCCGCCAGTCAATGTAGGTGAAGATTGTCCAGTGTTTGATGGTTTATTTGAGTTCTGCCAGCTCTCAGGAGGTGGCTCTGTTGGTAAGATCGTGCTCGACAGCCGGACAACTTGTTAACTTTGATTAAAAACAGGCTGCTAATTCTCACGTCCTCTCTCTGCTTCAGCTGGTGCCGTCAAGTTGAACAAACAGCAGACAGACATAGCAATCAACTGGGCAGGTGGCCTGCATCACGCCAAGAAGTCTGAGGCCTCTGGATTTTGCTATGTCAATGACATTGTCCTCGCTATACTGGAGTTACTGAAGTAAGCACACAAACTTAGCACATAGCCTTAATTGATTAAATGGTTGCTTTCCAAATAAATAGTGAAACTAGATTTTAAGACAGATTACGCTTCCTTTTTTGAATAGACAATACAAAAGAGTTATCTAATGTTCTGCCTCTACAGAGTTAATAATGTTCAGTTGTGATTGACTGGCAGGTTTTAAATGTTTATGGTTGTTGTTTGCAGTAGCATAGCACTGTCCTGCATCATAATTACAGCTGTGCGTTTTGGTTAAGTGAACTAGTTATACGATGAAAAAATAGGATATAGGAAATAGAATCGTTTAAATTTTCTCCATCGTCAATTAGAAAGTTTTTAACAGGCGTAGGTGTCCATGTGGATGTGTGGCATTTGGCTTTCTTGGGTTAAACCCTACAATGAGGCGTTACAGGCTACTAGCCGATGTGATATGTGATTTAATGTCGGAACTGCTTTCTTGCTTTAGGTACCACCAGAGAGTTCTCTATATAGACATCGACATCCATCATGGCGACGGCGTGGAGGAGGCGTTCTACACGACAGACCGCGTCATGACTGTGTCTTTCCACAAGTATGGAGAGTACTTCCCCGGCACCGGCGACCTGAGAGTATGTACTTGACAAGTAACACTGACTGTCAAAATTGTGAAATACTGTTGTGACATTTGATTGGTTCTCTGCAGGATATTGGTGCTGGGAAGGGAAAATATTATGCTGTGAATTACCCTCTGAGAGATGGGATTGATGATGAGTCTTATGAAGCCATATTCAAGCCTGTGAGTAGATTAAACTCCCTTCTCTGATTAAAAGTAGCGTTTCTAAGTGTCTGCTGTTGTCTCGTGTAGATTATGGCCAAGGTGATGGAGATGTACCAGCCCAGTGCTGTGGTTCTGCAGTGCGGCGCAGACTCTCTGTCAGGCGATAGACTCGGCTGCTTCAACCTCACCATTAAAGGTAAGCAGCGAAACATACCTGCTCCACATGAGACTGTAAGAAGCATTTTCTCTAACAGCCTCATGATGTTTCCTCAGGACATGCCAAGTGTGTGGAGTACATGAAAAGTTTCAACCTGCCTCTCCTCATGCTGGGAGGAGGCGGCTATACCATCCGAAATGTAGCACGCTGCTGGACATATGAAACCGCCGTCGCACTTGATACATCAATCCCTAATGGTGCGTCCTCATCTGAGAGGTGTTTTAATATGAAGAGAGATTAACACGGTGCCATTGATCATCATTCAAGATTGAATGAGTTTGAACTTGTGAAGCTGTGGCTTTAAATATTCGGTAATGATGGAATTTCGAGAATGCATATGGCAAAATGTGCACATCACATTCTGCCATTGGGCTAATAGCAGAATCCGATAATTGGCAGATTAAAATAATTTGTAGTCATTTTTTGTAACATTTCAAATTGCTTTTTATCCATCCTAACCTTTGCAGAACTCCCATACAATGACTACTTTGAGTACTTTGGACCAGACTTCAAGCTGCACATCAGCCCCTCCAACATGACCAACCAGAACACCAACGACTACCTGGAGAAGATTAAGTAAGTCTGCTGAAGCCGTGATTCCCAGCCAGTTTGCCGGCACACTAATGCACTACAGTGTGCCGTGAGAGATTAGGTGGCCCGCTGGAATTGCCCAATTTCACTTAATTTGTCCAAAATATATTTACTACAAATGGGAAAAGTCCTCACTAACACAGATTTGAACAGATGGTGAACAATATTTGAGAGAAACAGGCTTTTTGTGTACATAGTGTTAGCTCTCTGAGTTCATCTTATGAAAAATATGAGCACAACAAAAGTTTTGCTTTTATTTTTTTCTTCAGTATAATTAACCTGTGTGTCCACTTTTTGTGACATTTTTTGTTTGATGGTGTGCTTTGATTATTTTTTTCTAATGTAAAATATGTGCTTTGACTCAAAAGTTGGGAAAACACTGCTAAATTGCTGCTCAAACGTACTGTGAATATTTTGCATGCAGCGTAAGGTTAGCTCTTGCAAGTTCCCTATGTTTGACCCTGCGAAAGCAAGCGGTAGGTGCAAATGTTTTATAAAACTGTGGCTTGTGTTGTGTCCTACAGGCAGCGTTTATTTGAGAACCTGCGCATGCTGCCCCACGCTCCAGGGGTACAGATGCAGGCCATTCCAGAAGATGCCGTACAGGAAGATAGTGGCGACGAGGAAGCGGAGGATCCCAACAAACGCATCTCCAGTACGCCTCAGTTTACTTACCGAAAACATGGGATCAAGGCATCAATCAGAACATTAAACGTGCCAGAGCTTTGATGTAACACCCTCCTGTCTGTGTTCAGTCCGTGCTCATGACAAGAGGATAGCGTGTGAGGAGGAGTTCTCTGACTCGGAGGATGAAGGTGAAGGAGGCCGCAGAAACACGGCGAACTTCAAGAAGGCCAAGCGAGCCAAGACGGAAGGAGAGAAAGAGAGTGAAGAAAAGGAGAAGAAAGGTGAGGAGGAAACAAAAGGTATTTACTTTTTTGTTTTGTTTTTTTGTTTCTATTCTCAGCTCACCCAGCTGACTTGTGCTGTGCCTCATTTGATGCTTCAGTTCATAAGCCATTTGTTTGAATTCTTATTGGATTGTCCCTTTCCACACTGACCACCACTAAAAACTAATAATATTTTGTAATGACTCCCTTGGCAACTACTGTTCCTAAAACTACTGTTTGCTGAGATGTTAAGTTAGTATGTAACATTGTTATACATACAATATTGTAACTGAAATACTCATTAGTCATATGTAGTACATTCAAATTGCCAAATGTGCAAAGTACTCAAATTGAGACACAGCCATTTTCCATTGCTTAATGAGTGAACTACAGTTGAAGGTTGCCAGTATTGTTTCTTTCCAGGACACTTTTCTAAAAGATGTTTAATCTCAGTGAGGTTTTCCTGGTGAAATAAAAATAACAAATTTGTATTTTTCAGAGCTACAAAATTGCATTAAATCATGAATACCGGTAGTTGAGATTCTTTTGGAACATTTTAATGTTTCATAACATTCACTTCTATGAACATGGCTGTTTTTTATTTGGGTTGCAATGGTGGTGATTTTTTTTTTTTTTTTTTTTTTTTTTTAAACAGAAGTAAAAGATGAGGAAAAGGCACCAGAGGAGGAGAAAATGGACACATCAAAGTGAGAAAACATTTATTGACACGCATAGTGTCCAGGAAGTAGTTTTAATCATGTCACATACTGCTCCTTTAGGCCAAAAGAGGAGTCGAAGACACCTTAAGGTCCTACCCACCCAATGATGCCAACGTTGGGAAGAAAAGATCTTAAAGCAACATTCTTTTTTTTAATACTTTGTGGGTGGAGGGATTGCTTCTGTGGAATAGGTTATAAAATGGGACAGGAAGTTGTTTTTCCCACCTTGGACACTTTTCCAATATTACTGTTAATAATAAGTTACTGTTAGAATGTCTTTTGTATGCTTCTGATCTTCACCCAAACCTTTTATGCTCCAACTCTTGTATTTCTTTTGTCAGACAACTTAAAAAATGGCTTGGCATTGCCAGTCATGGTTTTATATCTTTGAATTTAATTTATTTAAATCATAGATACTTTCACCCTTTAGGAATTTTTTGTTTTTGTATTTCAGTCTCACTTATGTCCTGTGCCTTTTGAGAGTATATGGTAGTACTTGCATGTTTGTATAATAATATAGAGCCTTTTCTATAATACTTGTCTCTGTAGTCTTCCCTGCTAAAGTCTCCAGGAATAATTTGTGTACCTGTGAATATTTATAATAATAATGGGATATTTGAGTTTCAAAAGGATTACAGATATTTAGTTTGTGTAGTGTAATTTGAAACAGCATATCAATGTTTGAATATGGAAAAGTGGCAGGTATAATGCTATTCAATTTAAAGTGTAATTGCTTATTTGAAATCTAAATGAGAACCTTCAATATTTTCTAATCTCATTAAAATTTTACCAATAAATGTAATTACGCCAATAAAATTGCTGTAAAGATAATGGAGCATGTTTCTATAAGCAGTCAAATGAAAAAGCTGACCACCTTGTATTAACATTTTTAATAATATGGTAATTACATAAAATGGCAGTGTTTTAACAAGTAAAAAAAGCGTTATGTAGTAAAAATATTAAAGACAAATGTCTGTATCACTCAAAATGTTAGGCTCATGTAGTTTCAACCTCTCTTATTGGGTTTGGTGAGCTCAGAGCCAGTGGCTCTGCTCTGCTGCAGCACCGCTGTCCAGCAACACATCTCGCTCCACAGCCTCGGTATCAACCTCGGTCAGCTGCTCAGATGGAGGCGATTGGGAGATTTCAACAGCCCTCTGCATGCGGACCTGAAACCATCCAACTTTTGTGAAACACTCAGGACAAGAACACCTGAACGGTGCAATCATCTTCCAAGACCTGAACGTGTTACCTTGGAAATCAGTGAATGACTGAATTGGTAACAAAATGTGTTAAGATTCTCCTATACAAGCGCAGTAAAGTACACCCTTGTCTGATAGATGAGTTGTGTACTATATGTGTACTAACGTGTTAAATGCCAAATCTGGCTCAGGTTGGAATGAATTGTAAACAATTTACAGAATAACACCAGTATTTACAGATATGAGCCAGAAAATTTGAATATCAAGGGAAAGTTCATTTAAATTTGTATCAAAAAGTGAAACATGTTATAATAGTTCACAAAGTGAAACATTTCAAGGCTTTTATTTGTTTCAATCTTGATGATTGTGGCAGAAAGACAAAATCCAGTATTTTACAAATTTAGAATATCTTGACAAAGTTCAACACTGTAGACTCCCTGTGTCCCAGTCTGGTCAGCTAATTAACGCAAAACACCTGCAGAGGTTTTCCTCAGCCTTCAAATAGTCTCAGTCTGGCTTAGTTGGCTTCAGAATCATGGGGAAGACTACTGAATTGACGGTTCTGCAGAAAACCAACATTGACACCCTCCATAAGGAGAAAAGGTCTCAAAAAAAAATTGTAAAAGTAGCTGAATGCTCACAGTGTGCTGCGTCAAAGTAAATTAACAGAGTGTTAAGAGGAAGGGAAACGTGGCTGGAAAAGGTGACAGGGATGACCGCAGCCTTGAGGACTTCACATTAATTGAATTTTGATCATGATCACAATTTTGGCTGCAATGATTAAATTGACCTGAACTCTAAAATACAGCATCTGCGGCATACTATATCTAATCTAGCACTTTCTCGACGAGTAGTCAACCCCCAGGGGACAAACGCATGGTTAAGGCTTCATTAAGCTCCAGAATTCCGTGTGTCAAGCCACTCCTGAACCAAAAACATCCGAAGTGTCTGTGCTGGGCTAAGGAGAAAAAGTACTGGTCTGTTGCCCAGTGGTCCCAAGTCCCCTTTTCAGATGAAAGTAAATTTTGCATTTCATTTGGAAATCAAGGTGCCAGAGTTTGGAGGAAAACTGGAGGAGCACAAAAGTCGAGCCGCTTAAAGTCCAATGTGAAGATTCCACAGTCAGTAATAGTTTGGGGAGTCATGTCATTTGCTGGTGTGGGTCCATTGTCTTATCAATTCCACAGTCAACACCGGTGTCGAGCAGGAAATTTGAAAGCACTTCATGCTTCCCGCTGCCGACGAGCTTTTTAGAGACAATGATTGTATTTTGTAGCAGGATTTGGCAGCTGCCCACAAAAGGCAAAACTACCAATACCTGGTTTAATAGCCATGGAATAACAGTACTTGATTGGCCAGCAACCTCACCTGACTTGAACCCCATTGAAAATGTATGGGGTATTGTCAAGAGGAAGATGAGGGAGCAGAAACCCCAAAATGCAGACGATCTGAATGCCAATATCAAAGCACATTGGGCTACAATAACACCTGAACTGTGCCAAAGGCTGAGCACCTCCATGTCACGTCACCTTGATGCTGTAATTAATGCAAAAGGAGGCCCAACAAAGTACTGAGGGCATATTACTTTAATACACTTTTCAAAAGGAGATCCTTTTTTGTCAGTCACATGAAATATTCAAATTTTGTGAAATACTGGATTTTTATTTTAATTTTTTTGTCTTTCTGCCATAATCATCAAAATTGGAACAAAGGCTTGAAATATTTCACTTTGTGTGTTGTGAACTAATATAACATACAAGTATCACTTTTTGAAAGAAAGTATTGAAATAAATGGACTGTCCCTCGATATTCGAATTGTTTGGCACATAACCAGTAATGGAGCAGTCTGGAGGAGTACCATATCCAAAGATGGACAGTTTATCGACAAGTAAGGTTTAGTGTTCCTGGAAGTATGCCTTGTTCAAGGGCAGAACTACACGTATGCTTGCTGCTGGATATTTGTATAGAATGCAGACATTGAGAGAACCAATGAACGTGGGATTAACAGTATATTGTTAAAACGAGTATAGTTGTCTAAAGTGAAAGTTTTGAGATTAACATTTTTACCCATACGTTCCATTTGTTTGTACTTGGGAAGAATATCCCTTCTAACACCTGTCTTCAAGTGTAAGTAAATGAGAAGCGCAAACTCAATCTATGTTTAAGTATTTAGAAATGAAATCTGGAATGCCTGCATCAATAGCCAAAGATAAGAACAGTTTACCCTCTTTGCTATTGTCGGCCTCTGCCTGCATGGACCGAGGTACAGGAATGACGTACAGGCAGCGAAGCAGCGGAAGGAAAACACAATTTCCACCACGGACATCAAGATTAGTGGCACCCACAGAACGATTGTGGTGCTCTGATTGAGAAAAAGAAGATGGTATATGACTTCAGCAAACACAATTTGCAACTTCTAGTGTTATGTCCTCACATAGATGCGAGTGGGGTCAAAGGGGCATTCATAGGTGACACTGGACGATCCAACAACATGTGAGAGGAGAGTGCAGTGTGTCATCAGGCTTCGTCCTTTGTGAATAATGGCAGTGATCATGGAAGTTAGCAGGCCCAAAGTGGAGGCGACAGCCAAGAGACCTGCTAGGAAGCTGAACACCAGCAGGACCCATTTCTGCAGTGACATCACAGAAGAAGAAGAATATCAGGCAGTCTTCAAAATTAAATAGCCACAATGCAGATGACTTTTTTTTTTTTTTTATTCCATGACAGGCATGCGGTAGTGGTGCATTCATACACAAAATGGTGGGGCACAAACCCACAAATTTGCTCTTCTTCACGTCATTTTGAAGAGATTCACCTCTGAGGCACATGCAGTAATCTCCCTCTGCACATTCACCAAGCAACATCAAATTTAATGGTGAGCGCTGTACATAATTTCTTGTTTCTCAAGTTTTACAGTACATTTGTCATATACTGTACCTTCCTGACTTGAATTACTGCATCATCAATGGGTGGCTACATATTAGATTTCTTATACAGTGTTTAACTACCGCTAAGTTTTACACTTGTATGACAATTAAGGATTTTTAAATGATACAACATTGCCTGTTTTATGATAGAGACACTTTTACAATGGAACTGACTTTACTGATTAATTTTAATTTACAAAATTTGTTGGGGGGCGTGGGGGGGATGTTTTCAGAGATTGACCAGCATACTGGAATGGGTTGTGTTTGGCTTTGGAGGTCCAATTGAAATTAAATGTGTACTTCCACTCTTAGCAGTCTTTTATTTCAAATGGACTGTAAGAAAAGAGAAAGTTATAACTGAAGAATGCAAATAACAGATTTAAGGATTTAGCAAAAGAAAAGCAAACATTTCTTACCAAAATCCTGCTTTTCTTGTTTTTGGACAAGACAATTGCAATTATTCCACCAATAATTCCCTGAGGAGCAGAAGAGACAGTTGACCAATACATTTGTATTTACTTTCTTTTTTCTTTTTTTTTTATTCATCAGGACAAACTGCTTTAGAGATGGTTTTAAATCCACCCAAAATAATGGTTGGCCTTCAGTTACCATCAAGTATGACAAATGAAGCATGCCCAGTTTCCTCTCCTCCAAAGTAATGTAATGCCACTTCCTTTCTTTTTGCTGTAGACTAAGACATATTGGTTTAACATCAAAATATGAAAATAACACAAAAGAACAACATGTCAGGTTTTAATTGACGATACATAGCATACAGCTGGATCTGCTAAACAACTGAAAAGATGTCATTACAAAACAATTAATTAAGGTGGGCAAACGTATTGGAACAGACTTAAATCACCACAGCTGTTGTTTGTTTTTGGGTTACTCCTTTCATTGTCTTCTATAATAGGTAAAATACACTACAGGATTTAGGAATAGAAATTGTCTTTGACGTTCTAAAATATTTCCCGTGATGAATTCCTTGGTTTGGGTCATTGTCTTGCTGAATGTTAAAGGATCTCTGAATTTTGATTGCATCTTTTTTTAAATTGGCAGGGGGGAAAAATGCTTATGTAAACGCCATTGTTAATTTTGCCGCTGCCGTCATGTGTTGCCTGTCCCAGAAAAAGACTGGCAAGCCTCAGCCTGTAGGCTTGGGATCACAGGTAGATACAGTGGCACCTTGACTGAATTTAATTTGTTCCGTGACCAAGCTCGTAACTAAATTCACTCGTGCATTATATAAGATGAATATTCCCCATTCTAGCCCCCAAAATCCACTGCAATTTTTTTGTTACATTTTTTTATTTAAAAAATGCACTGTATTGTATAAAACATGATAAATGACAAGGATTATATAAATCCAGAAAAACAAAACCTGTGCACCTGAGCTGTATCCCTTGAAGGGGGTATGGCCTAGTTAATGACATCAGGAAAGGCTCTCATTTTTTGGGTGGTGCATTTCATCAAGGTTATTTTTTGTGTCATCAGATCATGAATCGTTTTTGCCCAGACTTTTTCAGACTCGTCTCTGGACTTCCTCAGGCATCCCATAAGGTTGGACTGGCTCTCTACTGTATTTGTGAAATGGTTCTGATTTTCTATGTCAGCTCCACATTTGCTTGTTTTTACCAATTAGAATTAGACATTTCACCAACTCTGAAATTGAGCTAAGCCATTCAAAGCAATTTGTTGTTTGAGTAAAAGATTTAATATGACACACCTGAAAACAAAACACACCTTTCAGTCATGAGTTACAATACTTTTGCTTGTGCAAAAAAAATGAGTGGGTTTTAAGCTGTGTATCAGATCCAGATGTAAATACCTGGAAATAAAGAAAGCTGACACTTTATCTGTCAAACCTAAATGTTCCCACTGTTCCAATACTTTTAACTCATTCACTGCCAGCTTTCCCAGTTAACATGGATAGTTGACTTCTAAAGCCGTCAATGGCAGTGAATGTGTTAATTGGGGGTGTAGATCCATCCATCCATTTTCAGTACTGGTTATCCTCAATAAGGTCACGGGCGTGCTGGAGCCTATCCTAACTATCTGCGGCGGAGATACACCCTGGCGGAGATACACCCTGAACTGGTCGCCAGCCAATCGCAGGGCACATATAAACAAACAACCATTCACACCTACGGGCAATTTAGAGTCTTCAATCAACCTACCACGCATGTGGGTGTACATCCATGAATTCAAATTCAAATAATTAAAAATAAAGCATGAATGTCATTCCTAGCATGCATTTAGCTGCTATCCATGCAGTCGTGCCTTCATGTGTGTATAAGGGACTCTTACCATCAAGCCTGACACGATGGCAATGACGTTAGTGATGGCGTACACCATGATACGGGCCTCGGTGTGCACGCTGATGTGCCTGAGCACTGCACCATGCACCAGAGCTCCAAGCAGAAAATTGACATGGCCCACCAGCACCAGCGCCAAGCCCATCTTCATCAGGGTTTTGTTGTCTTTGAGGTTGGCACAGCACACTCCTGCAGAAACAGAAATATGTCAACCTTCCTCAGTGGTGGTAGTAACTAATTAGAAAGACGTTATTGCTTTATGCAAGTAGATTTTTCAGGTATGTGTACTTTACTTCAGTATATATTTTTCTGATGACTTTTTACTTTTAGTCGCTACATTTGAAAACAGATATCTCCTTATTTTGTCGAAATGGCCTTGTTTTTTTCAGCCTCCGATGACGACATGATGTATAAAAGACGTACATAGAGAGCAGTAAAGTCAACCGCAATTGAGATCTTGATTGATTGAAATCTTGGGGACTTATTAGGTGGGGGGAGGGAAAGCAGCGACCTGACGGAACAGAAACCAGGGATCATTAAAGACAACAGCAACAGATTTTGAGAAACAAGATATTCCCCATCCATGTTGTTTGACATCGTCGGCTACAATAATAATTTGTGGCAAATGCGTTGTCTTGTGGTGGCCTAAACACCACCAGCTTCTGGCATTCAAAAATTCTTCCGTCTGTTAAAAACAGATACAGCGGCTGAAATAAGTATTTAACACGTCACCATTTTTCTCACTAAATGTATTTCCAAAGGTGCGAT
Organism: Phycodurus eques; assembly: GCF_024500275.1. Lineage (NCBI taxonomy): Eukaryota > Metazoa > Chordata > Actinopteri > Syngnathiformes > Syngnathidae > Phycodurus > Phycodurus eques. The sequence goes on along the minus strand of NC_084538.1, from coordinate 16,653,500 downwards.
TGACGTGAAAATTTCACCCGATTTTGTGGACAACCCAAGTAATCCATACATACAAATAAAGTAGAACAAATAAGTTCAGAAATTAACTTATGTGGAATAATGTGAAATGACATAGGGAAAAAGGTTTGAACACGCAAACTGGTATTTACTTAATACTTTGTACAAAAGCCTTTTTCTGCAATGACACCTCCTGGCGTCCACACAAGCAGTCTTTGAATCTTGAAGGTTTCGTGGGCTTTTTTTTTTTATGCACCTTGAGTTTCAGTTCTTTCCATAGATTTGTGATTGGATCCAAGTCAGGTGATTGGCTGGGCCATTCTAGCAGATTAATTTTGTTCTTTGAAACCAATTGAGAGTTTCTTTGGTAGTATGTTTTAGATCATTATCCTGATGAAATGTCCACCCTCGTTTCATTTTCATCCTCTTAGATGGCAGCAGATTTTTGTCAAGATTGTCTCGGTAGAATACAAAGACGGGACAGGGTGAGAGAAACATGTTTTCATGATGATAAAGGGGCATTGTTCAATCTTGTCAAGATATCCAAAGATATTTGAGAGGCTGTTGACAGAAAAACTCTCAATTACACCGTGCTTCATAGCCACAGGTATATGGCCGTCCATTTGCTATATGACATTGCTTGAGGGACACCAGTGTTACATTATAAGCTATTCTTTATTAACATTTTTTTTTCATTACAAAACATATTTGAAAACTATATTTATATACTTTGAATAATGAATGCCCAAACGTCAGTGTTTTAAGTCACCTTTTTTCGTGCAAGTTTTGAAACAGCATAAACATTATTACGATTATGAACAGCATATTAGTAAGAAAATTAATACGTGTCTCGAGAGAAAATAATAAACGGCCACACACAGGACGGACCCATGCGTCCCCAAACTGGAAATGAATACGTTAATGCATACGTCACCCCAGAGGAGGGGCCTAAATATGGCCTAATATTAATATATGTTATATTAAATATTTAGATCAGCAACGTTATTTGGTTGTTTGATCAATAGAGTGCCGAGTTTTGATTTTGACGAGAGATCTGCACAATAATGCTAAAACTAATCCGTAGCTGTTAATGTGAGTTAACTAGACCCCACTCGTGCTTTGGTGGTCTACAGAATCGTTGACATTTTACTCACATCTTTAAGCAAGGCAAAATACATCAGCCCAACATATTCTTGAATTTGTTTGTCCTTTCGTGGAATTCAAGCAACGAGCCTTTTGTAGAGGCAAGGGATGGCCACTTGATTAAGGATAGAGAGGGCAGAGTTCTGCACACGAAACATCCTGACAGCTCGTACCCGTATTTAAAAGAGGGTTTTGCGCTTTGTTAGTGGAAGAGGCAACCAAAAATATTATTGAGGTACAGAAAATAAATTGATCAGTCTGATCATTTGGGGGAAGCAAGCAAACCTAATAAAATCCACGATTAGTTTTATTTAACTCATAATGAGTCCATAGATATATACAAAATACAAAACCCCAAAATACAAAACCCCCCCAAAAAAAACACAGACGGTCCATTAGGGCATAGTGTACCGTGCAGAGCGTATACTTGGTTTTACAAAGTACCATCCAACCCCTAATACAAGTGTAAAGTTAATGTTGAGGTGTTGCTCGGTGTGTGGCTGGCTTTAGAACAAGACTATCCCATTTTTAGTTGACCTCTTTAGATTAAGCATCTTTAATCACTCAATAAAGTAGGTCTGTGTTTTTCATCTTTTCTCTTGAGCACCCTACAGGACAGGGTATGTAAACCTCAGTCTCTCCACAAGTTAGTCTTCCATGAACCTGCTCCGCTACCTACTTGCTTTGGGAATGTGGGAGGGAACCGGAAAACCTGGATCAAACCTACGCAAGCATGCGGACAACATGAAAACGCCACACAGGAAGGCCAGAGATCCTCAAAACTGTGAGGCTGCCAGGCCCACCACTTTTGTACTGCACTAAATGAAAAGTGGACTGCGAGCAGAACTCATAATAAACAAAGACCTCAGACAAAACATTTCTAAACAGTGCTTTAGTATAGTACACTTGCATTTCACTTAGTTGCCTAACTGCAATTATACAGTACTTGATTTGGCATCATTATTCCTTTAAGGCCGTACATTTCTCTGAATTATTACAATCTGGCATATGGATAATAATGCTGTAGTTGCTTGGTATACAACATTGATAACTGTTGACCTGGCCCGAAGCGCCTTCTAAAGGCAACGACGAAAGGAAAGACGACGCCTTAACACCAGCACGACTTCAAGTCAAAGACGCGGAAGTGAGTCAACATACCGCAGTTCACCATGATTGGGGTCCTCTCCTCTGATATCACGCGAGAATTCACGGTGGGCCGCTGTCATTTCTGACAGCGTTTATTGGAAAAGTCGCATTGTGCTGGGCGACTTGTTTCGCTCGACGTCGCTCACCTGCGATTTCTTCAACTTCCTCACCTGAACGGGAGCCCCGCCTCTCTGCGCTACAATTTCGCCCCTAAGTCATATTGTTATCGCACACCCTCGGAGGAACAATAGCAGATTTTAAATATTTACAAAGCAGATAAGATTTTTTTTTTGTTTGTTTGTTTTTTTTTTTTTTTTTAAATGGGATGTAATTTATTGCACTTGTGCAGATGAATTTAGGAGCAGGAGCGCGCTTTGAAAACGAGCACGCGCTTTCCGGACGTGGCAAGCCAACATGATTCATTTATACGGCGTAAAGCACGTACATGCCCCTCATGCATCAGTGCTGACATAATAGAGTTCTTAACTGTTTTTTTATTAACATTGAGTAACATACGGGGACAAAACATTAGAAGCATCTATACGCAGCCACTATACACAAACTACCGAGAAATGCAATGTTACATTCATACCTCACTGACTCAACGGAACATGGCTTGCATCTCAGTACATTGTGCATATGTGGCGATTGCAGTGGCCAATGGGTGTTTTTCACTGTTTCAGAGTCAGGAATCATAATGTAGGCTGCTAATTGATCAACCGCTGGGTTACAAAAGTGAATACAGCGTTAAAATAATAATAATAATAATAATAATAATAATAACAATACAGCCAATGTTTTGATTCAAAATGCGTTCACTAAATAAATCCTATGTAGATTGTGCAGGTGCGCCATGCTGTGGTCATTGAGTGGAACGATATACGATACTGTATTCATAATTGATTGAGTTAAGAAAATTGTATACTGTGGAGAAAACGCACTTGCAGTTAAAACGCACACTTTCTTATCTACATTTTATACAGCTAATGTAATTGCTGTTTAAATGTACGGTATGTATTGACTAAATACATTATGTCTTATGTGATGATCTAATTGATGTTATTATTTAAAAAACAAAAGCATATGACATGATATGATGTCTTTTCACGTGTGATGACTAATTGCATGCTGTCATGATGAAGTTGTGTTGTGTGAGTCTCCGTATTCACGATTCGCGAGAAAAACATGTTGTCATTGACAGCTTTAATTCGCCGAAGTGCCTTCTTACAATCGGCAATTAAAACAGTCGACGTGCAGGCGTCACCTGCGTGCACGTTCATACGTGAGCGTGCACCTCTGTGACAGAGCCAAGTGGGTCTGTGTGGTGGCCGGGGCTCTGCTGGGGGTACAGGAGTCGGAGCGGCTCTGCTACAGTAGATATAGAAACTGCAAGAAGAAAACAAGAAAGAACTCGACCTCCTCCGTTTCAATCTATCTGACGTCGTATATATTTGTCTCGACAATGAGAGAAATCGTTCACATCCAGGCTGGCCAGTGTGGTAACCAGATTGGTGCCAAGGTAATAACATCTTTATTTGGAGCTTATCCGGGGCTGTTTGCAAGAATATGCAAACAAGATTGTTTTTTTCTCTCTACATAAGGACAAAACTATCAAGACACACCTCTTAAACCAAAGGTGTCAAACTAAGGACCAGGGGCCAGATTCACTACAGCAAATAAAGTGGGGGTTTCTTGCTGAATGGATTCTTTTCATTTTAACACAAAATATGTATGGAAATTGTATTTTGTTTTTTTCGCTTTTAGCAGACTACATTTCCCCCCCACCAAAACCCTTGAACAATAGTTGATTGCTTAAAACAATTTGTTTTTGTTAACTTATGTGTAATACATTTGGATTGAATTATAAACATTTGTGACTTTATTGCCATCAAATTATTTTATTTGCATTATACTTTGACATTATTCTCATCAATCAAACAGGTTTTTCATCTAATACAACACATTTATTTGATGTTTAAGTTTGATATTGTTTTTCTCATGAATTGTTTTGATATTTCTTGTAGTATTGTCTTTGGTCTGTGGTTAGTCTTGGATAAATGATTTCTTTTTTCTCATAATATTTTGACTTTATTCCTGTAAACTTTGGCTTGTTTTACCCATAACATCACAACATTGTCATATTGTTCCCCTCATAATATTATTACATAATGTAAGTTTTTCATTTAAAATTTGGACGAGAACCACTGCACAACAGTGTATGGTTTTCTGTAAGGCTGCATGCAGCATTTTGGCTAAAATGGTAGTGACAATTCTGATCAATATCATTATCGTGATTATTAATCACAATTGTTCATCATGTTTTGGAAAACATCTGTATTTTTACTGCACTACTTTTCAACAAACAACATGTAAATAGTTTCCAGTGCAAAATAAAACTTTAAAATGAATGGAATGGATTTTCATTTTAGAATATCCATCCATCCATCCATCCATTCATTCATTTTCTACACCACTTCTCCTCACGCGAGTCACGGGCGTGCTGGAGTCTATTCCAGCTATTTTAGGGCAAGAGGTATACCCTGAACTGGTCGCCAGCCAATCGCAGGGCACACATAGAGAAACAATTATGCACCCTTGCTTTCACACCTATTGGCAATTTACTCTCCAATAAACCTAACGTGTTTTTGGAAACCGGAGTACCTGGATAAAACCCATGCGAGTGGCGGCACGAGATTCAAAACGAGGTTTTATAGCCAGATGTACCTATATTGAGTCCACATATAGAAGTTCGATATTGGTAAATAGTCTGTTTACTGTTATGATACTATTGGCATAAGATTTAAATAGAAAATCCTCATATGTTAACTACAATTCTAAAAATCGAAATCACTTTTTTTTTCACTCTCAATTCCCTAGTTATTAAAAGAGTGGTGCCACGTTTAGCTAGAGCAAGAAGGTTGTCCACTGCAACAAGGTTCTGGATCCAACAGTATTGATAAGATTGCTAGTGTACTTTTATTGAGGGAGTAATCTTGTGATCCTATTTGTTGTTGTTGTTTTTTTTTTTTGCAGTTCTGGGAAGTGATCAGTGACGAGCATGGCGTCGACCCAACAGGGACGTACCATGGAGACAGTGATCTGCAGCTGGACAGGATCAACGTTTATTACAACGAAGCAACAGGTTCTGTATTGTGCTGAAATGACACATTCACACAGAATTTCTCACGTAGAAATGTTTCTATATCTCGTATCATTGATATTCTTATTGAAGGAGGTAAATATGTGCCACGTGCTGTTCTTGTGGACTTGGAACCAGGCACCATGGACTCTGTGAGATCCGGACCCTTTGGACAGATATTCAGACCTGACAATTTTGTGTTTGGTGAGTGATTTAAATGATCTATGCTGCTTACTCTGCTGTCCTTTATAACTGGACGAGACACCTGGTTGTGTTCACATAAAATATCACATTTTCAGGCGTGCTGGTATTGTGACGTGTGGGGTTTCACATCCCAAAATGTTGTCCAAAACGACTGTCGTTGCGCAACATCAGATGTATCTGAAACAAAAGTGGCCCAGGTTAGATTAAAAAAAAAAAAAAAAGTGTTAAATTGACTAATCCAAGTGTCACTCCTTCCTCCGTAGGTCAGAGCGGTGCTGGTAACAACTGGGCGAAAGGTCACTACACTGAGGGAGCTGAGGTGGTCGACTCGGTCCTGGATGTGGTACGCAAAGAGTCGGAGAACTGTGACTGCCTGCAAGGGTACCAGCTTACACATGCCCTCGGCGGTGGAACTGGATCTGGCATGGGAACCCTACTCATCAGCAAAATTCGTGAAGAATACCCTGATAGGATCATGAATACATTTAGTGTGGTGCCCTCCCCCAAGGTAAGCCGTCCTTGTCTTACATGGACTTTGTATTTGTATCGGCTAATTATGCTAAATACTTGTATGTTTTTGTCCTCAGGTGTCAGATACCGTGGTCGAGCCCTACAACGCCACTCTCTCCATTCACCAGCTTGTTGAGAACACAGATGAAACCTACTGCATTGACAATGAGGCTCTGTACGACATCTGCTTCCGCACACTCAAATTGACCACGCCCACTTACGGAGACCTGAACCACCTCGTGTCCTCCACCATGAGTGGAGTCACTACCTGCCTACGCTTCCCTGGCCAGCTCAACGCTGACCTCCGTAAACTGGCTGTCAACATGGTGCCTTTCCCTCGTTTGCACTTCTTCATGCCCGGCTTCGCTCCCTTGACCAGCAGGGGGAGCCAACAGTACCGAGCGCTCACGGTCCCTGAGCTCACCCAGCAAGCGTTCGATGCCAAGAATATGATGGCCGCGTGTGACCCGCGTCAAGGCCGTTACCTCACAGTTGCCACCGTGTTCCGTGGCCGGATGTCCATGAAGGAAGTGGACGAGCAGATGCTCAATGTCCAGAACAAGAACAGCAGCTACTTTGTCGAATGGATCCCCAACAACGTCAAGACCGCCGTCTGTGACATTCCGCCCCGTGGCCTCAAGATGGCCGTCACCTTCATTGGCAACACCACAGCCATCCAAGAGATGTTTAAGCGCATCTCTGAGCAGTTCACAGCCATGCTGCGTCGTAAGGCCTTCCTGCACTGGTACACAGGTGAAGGTATGGATGAGATGGAGTTCACTGAGGCTGAGAGCAACATGAATGATTTGGTCTCTGAGTACCAGCAGTACCAGGACGCCACTGCTGAGGATGAAGGAGAAGGTGAGGAGGAGCCTGAAGAAGACTAAAGCTTGAAGATAACAATGTCAATGCATTCGTATCAAATGAAGAAACTAATATAGAAAGCAGCTCGTCTCGAACTTGACAGGATATGTTTGGTAAATCTTTTGATTAAAACAAAGGAATCAACATGACCAACTGTGTGTTCATTCATCAAAACTATTATGTTCAGTCTCAATGCATAAACCACATGCTATACACTAGCATGATCATCTTTATAAATGCAGTTCAAAATAAGTGGAAAAAAGTATTTTCATAGTAACCAAAAAGATGTTGCATGCTTAATAAACCATTCAGTTTAGTATTTGCAAAATAAAAGATCGTATTTGCCAAATAAAGGAATATGCAAAATAAAGTATTTGCAATGTCATCACCCATGACTTGCATGTTTTTTAAATGCAAAAACAAGTTTCAATTAACAACATACGTAAATACCACTGTATAATTTAATATTCAATTATTACTGCAAAATGCCATCCAGACAGACGTTGCTTAACGTCCAACGAATTGTAATCTTGAATGCATCACTACTGCCTACCATTAGTTTGAATGGCAGCAGCTGTCACCTCACTGCTGAGACTTATTAGAGGCACATGGGCTCACACAATCATTACAGTGGTTGATCCACGTTGAGCTCAGCAATGGGTGTACTTGAGGTCATTTTGCATGTATTTGTAGGTCATCTGTTGCTGGTTCATGCATCAGAAGCTGTCTCTTTCCAAAACAGCCTTCCTCTTCTGTATGAAATGAGCAATGATTTCATCTCGTTCAATACCATCTTCAACCCCTGGAGAGCACGAACACCTGAATTTGGCATATTTGCTAAGCGCTCGTCTGTCATCAAGGTTCCCGCTGTGCAGGTTTACTGCGATGAAAGTGAACTAACACTACTTGTGGACAAGAGAATGGGTGATGCCACCTTCAACCGAGAGGACATCCAGTTGGGTGATGGCTGCTACAGCAACAGTGAGCTACCAAGCCAACTGATGTTCACATATGGAAATGATCAGTGTGGAACAAGTCATAAAGTGAGTTGACCAGAGTGACTGAATTTCTTCGTTTAAATGAGGTTCTCATTAATGTTGTCTAACAGGTGGAGAAGGGCCTGGATGTGTTCTCCAATTCTCTCCATTTCAGTCCCAGCAAAGTCTTCAACATGAGGCTCCCGCCTTCTGCTGTGCATGTCTCCTGCATTCCAGATAGGTTGTGTGTGATCCTAATCCTGAAAGGAACATTTAAATTATTTTTTTTTCCCCAAGTGACTGAAATATACATTAGACTACATGAGCACAGGAAATTAGTTGAAGGGTTTTTCTTTAATTTTGGCCTAATGTACTATGGTGATAAGATCATGGTAAATCAGGCAGTTAAAAATCCCTGGCAATGCCCCTGAACATGTTGGGTTAACTAACTTGAAATGTGTAAATGTGATGGAATGGTTGTTTAGCCTATGTGCCCTGGCGACCACTCCAGGGTGTAGCCTACCCAGGCACTTGACCAAAGTCAGCTGGGACAGACTCTAACTCACCTGCACCCATAAAGAGTTGAAGCCCTCTAGAAAATGAATTGTGTGAATAGATTTTTTTAAAAATGTTTATTCATTCATTCATTCAGATAACATACTGGGGAAAGTTCCATTTAACAGCAGCATGATGGGACCAAAGCTGTAGAAAATAGTCTGGACACTGAACTCATGGCATTGCTCCGCACTGGTTAAATCCACATCTCATGGTTTATGGATGCCATGTTGTTTCTATTCCCTTCATTGTCTTGCATTAGCCTCAGACAGTTTTTTGGGCTTTCTAAATGGACATTGTGCTATTATGGACAATGGTTGTGCAGCTATTGGCTGTTCAATTTATCCTGAAGAGGCCATGCAGATGCATAGTTTCCCGAATGCCTGCAAAAGAGCCTGTGGGAGGTCAACTCTATATTAATCAAACAAAAGCTAGCATTTAAAGCGCTGAATAATGATTTTCTTTTTTTTTAAACAATAAATGTGGGTGGGTGCTTGCCAATTTATGCCCCTTCCCCCTTTGGTTTAAAGTGTTTAATTTTTTTTAGTTAACTGGCCATGGTAATCTACTGTTTATGTGGAAAATATCCCTTCCATATGGTAAATTTTGGAAATTGCATTGTCTTGCAGAGTGACGTTATGTTAAACTGGGTAACTATATGGCGCCCTCTCCTGTTTATTTTTCTACGGCTTTGGATGGGACACAATGTAATGAAAATTTTTTCTTTTTGTGATAGGATTTCTCAGTCATCCACTATCAATTGTGTGAATCTGAGCTTTTTTATAAATGTGGGAATTCTCTTAAATATAAAGCTCGAGGAGCAGTGGAGTGCCAGCAAATGTATAAGGGGGGAAATCTGCTTAATGGCATAACTGTATGTCTTCCAGGTCAAAAGACCCGAACTTGCCTTATCAAACACTTGCTGATAAAAGCAGACAATTGAGCATACAAGCAATGGATCGTGAGTACATAGTACAGCTGATAATTGTCATTTGTGTTGAACGCTGCAGCGCAAAATGTTTGTCGTGCAGCCTCATGGACCAGTGCAGCAGAGTCTAACATCTATATGCGAGGCCAAATCATCAATGTTCAGGTGTCTGCACAAATCAGTCCTCATCAGCAACTCTTTATCCAGTCCTGCTTTGTCTCTTCATCTCCGGAGTCCCACACTAAACCCCGGCACGCAATCATAATCAATAAAGGGTGAGCACACACTTAACTTTTTTTGTTTTGTTTTTTTTTCCCCCGTGTGGGGCCCATAATTTGTACAGAATTGATGCTATTGCTCCTTGCAGGTGTGCAGCCACATCTGGTTCTCCTTATATGGCCGTTAAATTTCTTGACTCAGAGTATTCAGAAGTGAAGTTTGCGCTCAATTCTACTTATTTAATTTCAGAGGTGAGTTGTATAAAAACATTCCAAAGTTTCTATTGTTTAATGAATGACCCAGCGATCTTTCACCCCGCCCACTCCTCCTCTTGAAGATGTATATCCACTGTAGTGTGCTCATCTCAGACATTGGGATAACAAGTGCCTCCAAATCCTGCAACTTTGACTTGGCCAATTCAAGGTATTTGCTAAATTACTGGATCACAGTAGTCGTTTATGTTCTAAGTGACACGGCACAGCCATTATTAGCTGCTTTATTTTTTTTTTTACAGCCCATACAGACAGGTTCCACTAGGTAGCTGAAATTAGTTCTGGCTCCAACTGCTTTGACAGCAAATGAGCAGTAAAAGGAAGATAAATTACTAATGTGGGACAGTTGTCAATTTCCAGTGTAACATGGAAGTAACAATTCTGTTAGACCTCCACACAAATAACTGCCCGCTAATCTATATTTGAGTCAACGCTCCAGCCACTAGCTGAGGAAACTAATGATACTCCCCTCCCCCATGTGCACAATTCTGGTTATATTTCAGATGGGAGGAGCTAAGTGGTAATGTGGAGGTGTGCCGTTGCTGTAACTCAAAGTGTAAAGGCCTGTCAGTCAAGCACCATCCTCTGGGTCTGTTTATCTAATTAAACTCAACAGAACAGCATCAAAAGTCATACTGAATCAATCTTGTCACTACAGATGCTAAGGCAGTTGTCAGCACTGGTCCATTATTCATAGTGAAAAGATCAGCACCTTCTATCCCAGAACCAGTCTTGGATTCCATGCAGTCAGATGCTGCCGCACCAGAGGAAGAGACTGTGATTGACACTTCAGTTCCAAGTGAGTATACGGAATTCCAGTGGCCATCTGCACCAGGCGCTGTTGTGGTTGTGAGGCGGGACCCGATCTCCAGCCAGACGTTGGTGCTGCCTGCACGGAAGGAACAAGGCAATACTGCAAGTGACAGCCCATTGAACGAACTCCAAAGTCCCAGCATGGAGCAGCAGACGACGAGCCTTGATGATAGCAAAGGTCAAAGTGCAAACTTGGCCCTGGATAGGCCCCTGCACACGGAGGTGCAAAATAAACTGTGGCGTGACAACCAAATTGTGAAACGCCAAGAGCGAGTCAATGATGCACAGCCAATACTCTACTCTAAAATTCAGCTGTCCAAAAATGCTGATGGCTCCCAAACTTTAAGTTATGAGGAAGCAGTGGCAGCGCAAGATGCAGATGCTATCAGAACCCATGGAATGGATGAAGCGGAGTGTAAACGGAAGCCAGCAGGCAGAGAACCACGTTCTATTTTTCTGCATTTGTTGAGGTAATTGAGCTTGTACCATACACTTTCCCCTATTTATCACTCACAAAATCTCCCACGAACAGTTGCAAAATCTCAGCTCAATATGAGCTTTTGTGTGGGTGGTAAACTGTTTTTTTCTTCCCCCCCCCCCCCCCCTCCTTCAGTTCCAGGTTGATGGATCATGCGGAGTAACTGCAACTCTCCAGGTGTATTAAAAATATTTACCATTCAATCAAGTGGCGTTTGTTAATTTGTCTATATAATGTAATTTGTATCTCTACCAGTAATGCGTGTAACATTACGTAAATTACTTTTTCAATCATGATCACATGGTTATTGAGCACTTAGTGTTTTTTTGTGAGGGGCCATGAGAGAATTGTATAAATAGGGTTGAGGGTTTTAAAATGTATTCCAATACAGTTACTAATTACCTGTTTAATGTAACTTATGTTTGCATTACACAATTAAAAAAAAATTATATCTGGTCTTTTCCAGCATATGAATGTTTCATGTGCATTGTTTTTGGAATGTGGGAGGAAGTTGAGCACCTCAAACATCAGAATGATTAAAAAATGAGCACAGGGAGTATTTCAAACTCCTCTGGGGCACAGCAAAACAGTTCCTGCACAAAAGGGATAAAGATCCACTCTTCTGCACGGCTATGCAGCTGAACAGGACCAGTTAAAGGAAAGGGGGTGTATAGGGTCCCCATAGTCGAAGTCACCAGCAGTCCAAATGGCTTTCACAGCTCAATTTTCTTTGTAAATGGCCATTTGCATCAGAGACACTCAAGCCACCCACTTCTGGGAAGCCATGTATATCCATATTTTGGACCTTCTATGCTATCCACTTGCTACGCTGATTCAATGATTAAATTTCAATTTTTATTTACTCCTGGAATGCCAAAATGAAATGCATTGAAAGCTGTTTCCTGACATTTATTTATTAATGATTTAATGTAGCCCTATGGGGGGGCACAAGCCAGTGCAAACTGTAGGCCTGTCCCAAGCCCGGATAAATGCAGAGGATTGCGTCAGGAAGGGCATTCGGCTTAAAACTTTGCCACACAAATATGAGCGTTCATCCGAAGAATTCCGTACCGGATCAGTCGGTGGAAATTCAGCTACTGTGGGTCGAAGAAGAGGTGGAAAGCGGGTTCTTCGGCAGAAACGGAAGAGGAAAGCAGAGAGCTTAGAACTGAATGTGTGGACTTTGAATCTTGGGACTATGATAGGAAAATCTCGGGAGTTGGTTGACCTGATGATTAGGAGAAAGGTTGATATATTGTGTGTCCAGGAGACCAGGTGGAAAGGCACTAAGGTTTAGGGGCAGGGTTTAAATTATTTTACCATGGTGTAGATGGGAAGATAAATTGAGTTGGGGTTATTTTAAAGGAAGAGTTAGCTACGAATGTCTTGGAGGTGAAAAGAGTATCAGATCGAGTGATGAGGCTCTGGAATTCTTGGAGATGGACAAGTAGTTCTGAGCATCCCAGACACACACAGAGTCGTGATTGGTGCAGATTGTAATGGACATGTTGGTGAAGGAAACATCATTAAATATTTATTTCATTATCTATTTAGTTTTGGCACTCTTGGTCCTCCATCGAGACACCGCGTCACCTCTACATTTGATTCGGTTATTATACCGATACAGATTACATATTTAATATTTCAATAATTATCGCAGCAACGGGCCAACCCGCTCAATGAAGTTTCTAGGAACTGTATGTCTATGTTGGGACGCGCTTTCTCTCCGACTGCGCATGCGCTGAGGCCTGTTTCTCCTCCTCCAAGTTTGACCCTGCAGCCATTTCCTCCTCACGTTGCGCACGCTGTATAAAGTACCCACGCCGCCCCCATGCCCTCTCTTTCCACAGCCGCAAAACCTCCGTGAGTGTCTAACTCACTGTTATCGAAAAACTTTTAAAAATACATAAAAAATATAAAAATTATAAAACCTTCATAAAAAGAAACGAAGTGTTAAAATTAAGAAAATATACTCCTTTAAAAAAAAAAAAGCAAAATAAAAAAAAATAAAAAAAACGAGAGACCCCCGGTCTTAAGAAAACAACTATTTTTTTTCTGGTAGATTTTATTTAAAAAAATTTAAGCGATTCCTCGTCGAAGGTGACTGTGACATTTTGGATCAGAATCGCGCCTCCGTTTTGAAGGGAAGTTGCCTTACATAAGACGCTGGAGATATGAACACAGCGACGGGGAGTTATCCGATGGCTTCTCTCTACGTGGGCGACCTGCACCCCGACATCACGGAGGCGATGTTGTACGAGAAATTCAGCCCAGCCGGACCGGTGCTGTCCATTCGGGTATGCCGAGACATGATCACCCGGCGGTCCTTGGGGTACGCTTATGTCAACTTCTCCCAGCCTGCTGATGGTAAGAAAGCCCCCGTTTGCTGTTTGCATCACTCGAGTAATGACACTGTAACGCGTGGCTTCAAAGTCAAAAACAATAAATGTACGTTTATCTAGCAGCCAGAATCACGAACTGCTCTTTTACTCAAAAAGCATAAAAAGCACCTTCTTCATGACCACTTTTAAAATTCTTTTGACCCAAATAAGCACGGCCTCATTCTTGTGCATAGGGTCAGTTTGGACCCAAAATAGACTGACTTTGCTGCTTTTATCACTGACAGTGCTTGTGCAACATGGCAGTGTTTTGTTGATAGATAGAAAGATGGGGCCTGTCCTTCATAGCGCCGTCATAAAGACTTAAATGTCCATGCTGCCCAAGAGAGGTGAACAAGTTGAGTCATTCTTGGTCCCCATATACAAAACGCGTTGCATGTCTTTTATGATATTGACAGTTATGTCTACGGATTGAGTAGTCATGCCAGGTGCTTACATTGTGTGTGTGATGGAGGGTGGGTGCTGTTGAAATTCTTTGTATCACGCTTCATTGGAACACCTGTCTCAGCGTATCTGGGCTCCAGTCGGTAACCAAAAGGCGGTAAAGCCATCGCTCACAACTGGCTCACTTCCCAAAGTTTTGGTGTCGCTGGTCTGAAACTGTAAGATGAGCCTCTGATGAGATGACACCATTTGTTGTCAGGCGTGTACAGTGTAGGAGGGAGGGGGGGGGGGGGGGGGTGATGGGAGCTATTGGGCAATTCCACGCTGTCCCGACACGTGTCTGACTGACATATGTTTGTTGCTTTTAAAGGACAACTTGCATCGGACTTGTTGACAAAGACTGTCGAGTGGTTTTAGTTGACGGTGAAGCCCCATTGGGTGGTGATTTCTTGAGAGCAACGCTCACAACACGTGGTATTGCTCATCCAAGACTTCTGACTGAATACAAGGTGTGTCAGAAAAGTTCCAGTGCTCATTTCACAAAAGATATATTTCAAAAGCAAACTACACGTTTGCCCCTTCAAAGTACTTTGTAATCCTCCAATGCACTTTTCCCCAACTTCTCCGCCACGCCTTCATGCACTCCTAGAAGGATTCTTCCGAGATCCTACCCATCTCCTCCATCGTCCTGTTGTCATCCATGTCTTCAAAACGGGTCCCCTTCAAAAAAAAATCATACAGTGCCTGGCCGGACGATTAGGGAGGTTGCTCCAGCACGGCAATGTTCTTATTGGCCAGGAACTGTCGGATGCTCGGGGCATTGTGAGCAGGTACGTTGTCGTGGTGAAGCAGCCACACGTTTTCTTGCCACAACTGAATGAAGTAATTGCTCAGGCTCTCTTTTGTGAACGTGCTGATTGATCGCCTGGCCCACATTGAAAGGGCAAAGCCTGTAGTTTATAGTTTGGGTGGGAAATATGTTTTTTGTGACACCGGCCCTGGAACCTTTTTTTGACACACATTGCATGTCTCTCCCCATCAATGGTGGAGAGTTCTCCACTCACACACCATGCCAGCACATACCTCTTAGGACCCCTCGCTAAATATAGAACATCTATCCAAGCTGCAAAAAACCTGCCTGCGCTCTAATAAATTCTCAGACATGACGAGACAAAATGAGAGTGAAGTTAAGTTTTGTTTGGTTCATTCAAGGGCTACAGCACAAGTACACTTGTAGTAGAAAGGAATATGTTTTCAAGCCAAGATTGAAGTGTCAAAGGGTACGTTTGACAACTATCACACACCTCTGAATATACGGCTTGTGAAGTACAATTGCGAGGCAAACTGCTGATGCCAGCAGACGCAAAGCAGCTCTGTTTTGTTTACCAGACACTTTTTTCTGCAGGGCAGCCTAGCCTATGTGTGTGTTAATGTGGAGTGACCGAACAAAAGCATGTTAGGTCTATACAACCACATGGACGTTGGAGCCCTGTCCTATGTTAGGGGTCAGATAATGAGTCAAATCTCAGGGAGGTCCCGACAGCAGAAAGTGATTTCATCTTTAAAAAAGGTATTGTTCGATGCAAACAGATGTCATTTTCACACAGCAGTTGGAGGCTGCTGGTGTAATCAGGGCCCAGTGTACTGTGCTACTGCCAGGCCAACCGCGTGTGTTGAGGCAGAGAAAGAAGCCCATGTGTTCTCAGCTTGACCATTACAACACACACACACACACGCACGCACACACACACACACACACACACACACACACACACACTTTTCCCTATTGCTCGTAGACTGTGTGTCAAAACCCCTGTACACTGCAGTAGCCTACTATAACTGTGTAGTCTGTGTCTGTAGAGCAATGGTCAAATGATGATGTAGACATTCATTCATTCATTTTATGTACCGCTGATCCTCACTAGGGTCGCGGGCATGCTGGAGTCTATCCCAGCTATCTTTGGGCGTCAGGCGGCGTACACTCTGAGCTGGTCGCCAGCCAATCGCAGGGCACATACAGTATAAACAAACAACCACTCGCACTCACATTGACACCTATGGACAATTTAGAGTCCTCAATTAACCTACCATGCATGTTTTTGGGATGTGGGAGGAAACCAGAGTGCCCGGAGAAAACCCACTCAGGCGAAGCCGGATTTGAACCCTGGTCCTCAGAACTGAGAGGCAGATGTGCTAACCAGTCCTCCACCATACCGCCATGTTATAAACACAATTTCTTAATAGGCAATGTGGATGGCTTTATCATAAAACAGTCATAGTTGTCATAAGGAGTGGTCTTGACTACATTTCCTTGATCAACAATGGGGAAATTTAATGAGTTAATTGACTAATCTGTATTTTCTTTTTAAATAGTTGGTAAAGTAGCACTAAGCAGGCCCAAAAAATGGCATGCGAATTCGACACACCACAGAGAAAAGTAATGTTAACAAGCCTGACAAATTTGAATGAATACAAAAAATATATAATAATATATAAGTTTATGTAAAAAGTATATAAAATCAGGCTTCAAAACTTGAATAATAAGGGCCACCTCTAAGCTCTCGGACGCTGTGGGCGTGTCGAATTGATGCGCCAAAAGGAATCAAACATACTGAGAGGGTGACAGCTTATACGATGTAAAATCACGTAAGGAGGCTCAACTTCAAAATTGAATGGTTATTGTGGACTATAATCATAAAAATAAGCACACAAGTCAACTTACCCTCATTGTTGGTGGCACCTTACGACAGCGGGGCGGTAGGAGGAAGCCCAGGTAGTTAGACACTCTGCACTGCCCCATTCACTAGTATCCAGTAGACTTTACACCGATCTAGTCGGCGTTATCGGTATCGGCCGATAATTAGCATTTTATGCTAATCGGCTTTCATGTCATAAGTCGCCAATCCGATCAATGATGTCATCGTCTTTGTCGCGTATGAATCCAAAAGCTTGTTTATTTTTAGCCGTGTCACGTGTCTTGTTGCGCAGTACTGTAACTATCTGACGGCCAATAATGTTTTATCAATCTTGTCGGTGAAAAAATTCTGATCATGTAAAGCCTGGTATCAAGTTACCCATGAAGCCACGTTGTCTCTGGTGAAAGTTTACAAAACTATCCGTCATAAAATGCGCACTGCAGAGTTGGCTGGTGGTGTTGATGTTCCGCTCGCCATCTGCGTGTGTCTTAAAAATACATTTGATAGCTTTTTGATTTCCCATTTTTTTGGGAGCTTCAAATAACATCACCGAGCTGTTCTGTAAATTGAGGCATCCAGCGAAGACGCATTTTCGGGGTGTAGGCATTGTTAGCATGCTAAGTGCAAGCTAGAGTGGCACAAATGAGCGCAGCCAAACGAAATGCCACTTTGTAACCCTAACCCTTATATAGTGTGGGACGGAACTTGCGCTAGAAAGTATATGGGACTGTGTTTTAACTCCGCACACAAAATCAGGAAAATTTAAACGGTGGGAAAAAAATGCTTTAGCTATATCTCAACAATTCAGCAGTATGTTGTTATGTCTTTCTATATGTTTTCGATGGAGCCCCCCTGGTGCCAAGGTATGAGAAAAATAAAATGTATTGATAATCTGTTAATTTAGTATAAAACTGAGGGTACAGTTTACTAAATTGAGGGAACGGATTACTGAACTGAGGGAACGGATTATCAATGAATTTGATTTTTCTCATACCTTGGCACCGGGGTGCTCTGTAGCAATATTGCCTTTCAGTTGAAAAAATGGGATGTAGGATATATCACGACATGAGAATTTATACCCAAAATTCACACCAGTATGATTATAACATCCAAATCGAATTTACTTCACTTGACATATACATAGCTATATGGAGCCCCAGACATTTGCTAAACTGAGGGTACAGGTTACTAAACTGAGGGAACAGATTACTAAACTGAGGGTACGGATTACTAAAACGAGGGTACGGATTACTAAATTGAGGGTACAGTTTACTAAATTGAGGGTAGGGATTACTAAACTGAGGGTACGGATTACTAAATTGAGGGTACAGTTTACTAAACTGAGGGTACAGATTACTAAACTGAGGCTAGAGTTTACAAAACTGAGGGCACGGATTACTAAACTGATGGAATATATCAATGAATTTTATTTTTCTCATACCTTGAGTGCAGTTTACTAAACTGAGGGTATGTCGTAATGTTGGTTTGACCTGACTGATCTGACTAGAGCAGTTCCAACCTTTATGAAGCCAAGGAACATATTTTACAATTGAAAAATCTCACGGCACACCAACAAACAAAAATGTCACAAAAAGTGGATTACATTAATTACTATATTGACTTCCTGCTAGGCGCCACGGTGGCCGACTGGTTACAGCGTCAGTCTCACAGTTCTGAGGACCCGGGTTCAATCCCCGGCCCTGCCTGTGTGGAGTTTGCATGTTCTCGCCCGTGCCTCCGTGGGTTTTCTCCGGGCACTCCGGTTTCCTCCCACATCCCAAAAACATGCATTAATTGGAGACTCTAAATTGCCGTAGGTGTGACTGTGAGTGCGAATGGTTGTTTGTTTCTATGTGCCCTGCGATTGGCTGGCAACCAGTTCAGGGTGTACCCCGCCTCCTGCCCGATGACAACTGGGATAGGCTCCAGCACGCCCGCGACCCTAGTGAGGAGAAGCGGCTCAGAAAATGGATGGATGGATGGACGTCCTGCCATCTATTAGAAGACCATTCATTTGTTCTGTCTGTCAGTATGCCTCACTGGCATTAATAGAGAAATGAAGATACATTATTATTATCGTAAATATAATTTTTTTTGAGCAATTAAGTACACAATTATATACAGTAAATGAACAGGGCATTCAAATAGACGCATTCCTCCATCTTGTGATCGGATCGGTTATCTGTTTTTTTAAACTCGGTGATCGGCCCCAAAAATCAAACATACCAATAACAGCACCAACCAGTGTTTTATGTAAACAAGCACCCTTATCCCATCTGTGTGCCCCCCCCCCCCCCCCCCCCCCCAAACCAGCCGAGCGAGCCTTGGACACCATGAACTTTGACGTGGTGAAAGGAAAGCCGATCAGAATCATGTGGTCCCAAAGAGATCCCTCCCTCAGGAAGTCTGGAGTGGGCAACGTGTTTATCAAGAACCTTGACAAGTCCATTGATAACAAAGCGCTGTATGACACCTTCTCAGCCTTTGGAAACATCCTGTCTTGCAAGGTAGAGTTACTATTTGGAAATATACATGTAGATAGATGCAACTGCAGGTGTAGATGCAGTAGTGGACTTGGACTCTCATATAATACAATCCAAAACAAGAGCTGTATCAACATTTCTGCCATTACAATAAGTTTGAAGTTTAACGTTAGTGTTTATTGTAGTGTACTATTACTGGTTTATGTGGCTAACCACTAAATAAAGCAACATAAATCCTAGAAACATCTTTCAGTATGATTCAGTGCCACAACTATGATTAAAAATAATCTTTTCATGTTAAATATATTCTGTCAGAGGACTGTGGATCAGTCAAATTGGGTCAAGCACATTTTTTTCCTCCACTAAGCATTCATTTTTATAAGAAGGGATGGATGAATTTATCTTGTAAACACCATGTATATTTCCCGACTTTTTTATCTTCTAGGTGGTGTGTGATGAAAATGGCTCCAAAGGCTACGCCTTTGTCCACTTTGAGACCCAGGATGCCGCTGACCGTGCCATTGAGAAAATGAACGGCATGCTTTTGAATGACCGCAAGGTGTGAGTGTCTGATCATTTTGTTACTTAATCAATTTGTGTATCATGATAACAGATGACTTTAGTGTCAATAGCTCTGGTGTGTCACACTGATTTGTTCTGTGCTTAATTTGCCAACCTTAACTCTTTTGTTGTGCACTTGTGTGTAGTAAGTTGACTGTTTTTATTTCAGTTGGTGACTAAATAATATGACTAATAAGCTCATCTCTTGCTTTCGCCAGTGTGAAGATAACTCGTGTATTGATAGATAACCAACTAAAATGCTTATCTTTTCTAGCAAAAACAGTTTCTTGCAGGCTCATTACTGCACTCGCTGAGTCGCTGGTCACCCGTCTGAGTGTGTTTGTGTGTATGACGACGCTTGTGTGTTTTAGTGATGGATCGAATGCAGGAATGCAATACTGGATGGCAGAATGGGAGAGGTCATCATAGCAAGGTATATATAAGAACACTTGGTCCTCCTCAGCTTTCCTTTCTACTGTGAGACCCTGTTCCTCCACCTCTCTCCATCCACTTCCCCATCATCATCCTCATTTTGGACCAAGATGGTATTGATTGTTGTCACTGTCGAGCATGCCAACTTAGCTTGCCTGCCTCTGGTGATGTTAACAACAATGTAATGTATTTTTTCATTGTTTGCCCCACCAGCGATGATGAAATATGGCTTTGTTTTGTGAATAGTGAATATTCTCTGATTGGTACGGTCAATGTGGATCTTCAGCTGGGATATAAAAAAAGGAAGTTTATCAAGTGTTGGATCCTAGTGAGATTTTCCACATCAGTCAGGGCTGTTTTAAAAGAGTGTGTGTCGTTGCTCTTTCTCCATCTTCAGGTTTGTAGGTCGCTTTAAATCTCGCAAGGAGCGTGAGGCCGAGCTTGGCGCCAAAGCCAAGGAGTTCACAAATGTCTACATCAAGAACTTTGGTGACGATATGGATGATGAGCACCTTAAGGAGCTATTTGACAAATATGGTAAGCAGTCCAGATTTTTTCATTTTTACCTCGTATCATTCGGCATCAACTGTTGGGTGCACTCACACTCCACCTGGATGGAAGTGCCTTTTAAGTTCCATGTCATATCCCGGCCCTCTGCATGCCCCATTCAACCATAAAAGGTCAAGGCAAAGCACCTTTTGAATGAAAATCCTTACCATTGATCCTCTTGATCAGTGGCTCGTTACTGTGAAAAAGACCAAAAATTAAACGTCATATGGATGATGAGGAGATTAGGAAGTAGATATTGTTTTTAATAAATGATGTTGGTGAAAAACAGTCACATATCAACTTTCAGGAGGGATTTTATGCATATGCACCAGTATAAATGAAATCACTTGTCCTGGCTCACAATCTCTTTTCCATTTCATCCCAAATGTGTTCGATGGAGTTGAGGTTAGGATTTTTAGGTCCTTCCACATCAAACTCATCCAAACTTTATCGGTAGTAAGGGATCCAACTCAAACCCCTGATTGGTGGATTACCTAAGGTCGCTATAAAGTGAAAATAAATGTGCCTTCTCAATTTGACACACCTTTAGTCACTTTTGGGCACGTCGCTCAGGTTTGCGGCGGGCTTAAAGTAACCCGCAATTGTGCCAGTTAACGACGAATATGAATGAAGACGCTGAAGTTCTTATGTAGTTGAGGAGGGGCGACTCATACTGAGGCCCTAATGTGTCACTGGGCCCCCTTCTCGCAATGGCCAAAAAATCTGAAATGGTGAAAAACAGTATAACGCTTTTTCTCCACAATTGAGTACTACATAATGCTCAGTCTTTGTATGTTTTCAGCAGTTATCTTCAAACATGTATAATGTATTAAGAAACAAATCACATGAATTCACTTTACAGGGTCTTTAATTGATACCGAGCTGTATCTCTTTGGTCATTCGGTGTACTGCGTTTTTACTATTTGCTTTTTAATTCTGCAGGCAAAACACTCAGTGTGAAGGTGATGACAGACCCTACTGGCAAATCCAGAGGCTTTGGATTTGTTAGTTATGAGAAACATGAGGATGCTAACAAGGTATTTTGGCGTCATGCGATTGTGTAAAATGTCAAATTTCAAACGTCAAAAATCATGTGTTTCCTCTAATGATAATAACTTAATCCTTAGGCTGTGGAGGACATGAACGGCACAGATCACAACGGCAAGACTGTGTTTGTGGGACGAGCTCAGAAGAAAATGGAGCGACAGGCAGAGCTCAAGCGCAAGTTTGAGATGCTGAAACAGGAAAGAATCAGCCGCTATCAGGTCTGCAGGACTCAGTAATACAACAAGCATGATTGAGTTAATGTTTCTTATGAGCTGCTCTGATCATGACTGTTGTTTTTTGGAATTAGGGTGTTAATCTTTACATCAAGAATCTAGATGACACCATTGATGATGAAAAACTGCGTAAGGAGTTTTCACCATTTGGGTCCATTACGAGTGCCAAGGTGAGGGATTCCAAAGAGTTGAGGTGTGATTTCTCTGTAGATGTAGGAAAAGTTTACCATACTCTCAATCCCTTGGCAGGTGATGCTGGAGGAGGGTCGCTCCAAGGGTTTTGGCTTTGTTTGCTTCTCTTCCCCCGAGGAGGCCACCAAAGCCGTAACTGAGATGAACGGACGCATCGTTGGCTCCAAACCACTCTATGTGGCTCTTGCTCAGCGCAAAGAGGAGCGTAAAGCTCATCTCACCAACCAGTACATGCAGCGCATCGCTGGCATGAGGGCCATGCCGGCCAACGCCATCATTAATCAGTTCCAACCCACCGGTGGCTACTTCATGCCAACCGTACCACAGGTACAAGAATTACAACACATTTTTGATTGCCGGAGGTCGGTATGAAGGGTTAATGAAAGCCATAACTCAGTAGAATGACAGATTCCATCAGGAAATATATTTTCACTTTCCACCCTCACTCTCCACTTGCAATGGAGCCGAGCTGGAGAGAAGAAAACGATAAAAAAATAATAATAATAAATAAATACTGTATAACTGGTGGCCACAAAGCTATTGGAGGTTTAGCGTGTAGTTGACTAGATCGAAAATATATTGAAAACCAAGAAATATTTTCAGCCTTTTCTCGACTCATTTGTTCCTCATTTTTCAATTTCTTGTATTCATTAGGCCCAGAATAGAACGACTTACTACGCACCTAATCAGATGGCCCAGATCCGACCAAATCCCCGGTGGCAACAAGGTGGTAGGGGTCAAGGTGGGCATGTAACAACACAGAGCTGAAGCATTTTAAGTGTATTTGAATCAACCTTTTAAGATATGAGTATGGTTGTGCTAATCTCATTGTTGATATTTTTGCTCCCAGGTGGTTTCCAAGGAATGCCCAGCTCACTGCGTCAACCACGTACCAACCTGAGACACATGTCTCCGAACAGCAACACGCAGGGCCCGAGAGGTAGGTTCATAAGGATCCATACTGACTGAATTATGGAATATACAATGGGTAGGGAAAGTTTTCAGACCTCCTTAAAGTTTTCACTCTTGTTATATTGCAGCCATTTCTTAAAATCATTTAAGTAAATTTTTTTCCTCATTAATGTACACACAGCACCCCATATTGACAGAACAAAAAATATTGTTGGAATGTTTGCTGATTTGTTAAAAAAGAAAAACTGAAATATCACACAGCCATAAGTATTCAGACCCTTTGCTCTGACACTCATATATTTATCTCGGGTGCTGTTGATTTCTTCTGATCATCATTGACATGGTTCTACACCTTCATTGGAGTCCAGCTGTGTTTGATTATAGTGATTGGACTTGATTAGGAAAGCCACACACCTGTCTGTATAGGACCTTACAGCTCACAGTGCATCTCAGAGCAAATGAGAATCCTGAGGTCCAAAAGAACTGCCTGAAGAGCTCAGAGATAGAATTGTGGCAAGGCACAGATCTGGCCAAGGTTACAAAAAAACGTCTGCTGCCCTTAAGGTTCCTAAGAGCACAGTGGCCTCCATAATCCTGAAATGGAAGACGTTTGGGACGACCAGAACCCTTCCTAGAGCTGGCCGTCCGGCTAAACTGACCAATTGGGGGAGAAGAGCTTTGGTGAGAGAGGTAAAGAAGAACCCAAAGATCACTGTGGCTGAGCTCCAGAGATGCAGTCGGGAGATGGCAGAAAGTTCTAGAAAGTCAACCATCACTGCAGCCCTCCACCAGTCGGGGCTTTATGGCAAAGTAGCCCGACCGAAGCCTCTCCTCAGTGCAAGACACATGAAAGCCCACATGGAGTTTGCTAAAAAAAAAACACCTGAAAGACTCCCAAGATGGTGAGAAATAAGATTCTCTGGTCTGATGAGACCAAGATAGAACTTGTTGGCCTTAATTCTAAGTGGCATGTGTGGAGAAAAGCAGGCACTGCTCATCACCTGTCCAATACAGTCCCAACAGTGAAGCATGGTGGTGGCAGCATCATGCTGCGGGGGTGTTTTTCAGCCGCAGGGACAGGATGACTCGTTGCAATCGAAGGAAAGATGAATGCGGCCATGTGTACAGCAATATCCTGGACGAAAACCTTCTCCAGAGTGCTCAGAACCTCAGACTGGGCTGAAGGTTCACCTTCAAAAAAGACAATGACCCTAAGCACACAACAAAAATACCAAAGGAGTGGCTTCAGGACAACTCCGTGACTGTTCTTGAATGGCCCAGCCAGAGCCCTGACATAAACCCAATTGAGCATCTCTGGAAAGACCTGAAAATGGACGCCCACCAACGTTCACTAGCCAACTTGACAGAACTGAAGAGGATCTGCAAAGAGGAATGGCAGAGGATCCCCAAATCATGGTGTGAAAAACTTGTTGCATCATTCCCAAAAAGACTCATGGCTGTATTAGCTCAAAAGGGTGCTACTACTAAATAATGAGCAAATGGTCTGAATGCTTATGGCTGTGTGATATTTAATTTTTTCTTTTTTAATAAATATGTAAAAATGTCAACAATTCCGTTTTTTTCCTGTCAATATGCGGTGCTGTGTATACATTAATGTGAAAAAAATAAACTTAAATTATTGTAGCAAATGGCTGCAATATAAAAAAAAGAGTGAAAAATTTAAGGGGGTCTGAATACTTTCCGTACCCATTGTAGTATCAGTAAATGTAGACACCCCTGATTTACTAAAAACCCAAACAGCGAGTGTTAAATTACGTGTACCATCTTAACGGATTGTGGATGCTGTTGGTGAGCAGTGTTGCGTATGATTTACTAAGAGTGCGATTTTTTTTTACCAAGCTACTAATAGCAGGCTCTAAGTTGCATGTTCAATCATTAACAGATTGGGCGTGCTGTTGGCAACAAGTGTAAAAGTGGGGGAGACGGTCATACTTAAAGGAAGGTTTTGCACTTTAGGTAGCTCTGATGCTTTTCACCATGCAAAATGTAGGAGCACCGCAAGCCTGAAATGAAGTTTGAAGTGATAGAATTAGAATTGTTAGTGAAAGAGGCAAACAAACATATTACTGTGTCACAGAAAATAAATTGATTGCGCCAATAAATTGGGGAAAGCAGCAACCGCACAAAAGCCATGCTTTGTTTGATTTAACTCGCCGAAGCGTCTGGCGATTGGTTGTATCTTATAAGTGCAGGTCAATTAGGATTACCAAAATTCTTTCTATTTGCTGAATGCCAGAATAGTGAGAGAAGGAATTTAGTTTTAGACAAATATTTATAAGAGACAATACAGTCATGCTAAAAAAATATTGGTACCCCAGGAGTGTGTGTAACGATCCTGCGCTAACATTGCGTTTAAAACTTGAGACAGCACACCTGGAAAAGTGTTCTGGGAGAGGCCTGTGCCAATTATCACTGTGCACTAAGATGCATCGAAGAAATGAAGTTGAAAGGAAGTTTTGCCAGGCAATATTGCATGAGTCCCTCTTGTGACTGGCTTCAGGTCGGCCCAGGCTTAGATCATCCAAAAGCTCCAAAATTTTATTGCTAAATAGACGATATCTCATGATAATTTTTGTTGGCATTTCAAAAATGTTTAAACAAGTGGAAAAGTTCCCCCCGCTGCCTCTCATTTTGCCTGCGCCAAGCTGGCACCGCTTTTGGTGTTGGTTGCTTTCAGGCGTGATATTTAAAGATGCAAAATCAGCCACCACAATTCTTCTCAGGTTTGAGAAATCACATTCATATACTCTTCCCACAACGCGTAAAACAAACTGTGCGCCAATATGCCCGTTTGGCTGATGCAATCCTGGTTGGATCAATTAGATGAGCTTCCACATCTGTTGGCGTGTGCAATCAAGCTTGGGCCCGTTTTTTGCACATGCAAGCCCTTAGTAAATCAGGTCCTCAGTGACAACTGAGACTGGATGGCTGGATATTCATATTGTACTTCTCCCACCCACCCCACCGCCCTTGGGACAGGTTCTGGCCAGACCATTGGTCCTCGTCCTTCAATGGGAGTACCAGGCCCCCGGACTGTGCCGCCTTACAAATACGCCACTGGTGTGCGCAACCCTAATCCCCTGGTGGTACAACCTATTGCCTTACAGCAGGTATGGTCGAAGCAGAAAGCATCATCTCATTAGCAGTATACTGTTGTTTATGTCAAGTTCTGTAAATATGTTGACTTCATCTTTGTCCCCTCCAGACTCAGCCAGCTGTGCATGTTCAGGGTCAGGAGCCGCTGACGGCTTCCATGCTGGCTTCTGCACCACCACAGGAGCAGAAGCAGATGCTCGGTAACAAGCCGTAGCCTCAAAGCATCAAAATTTCCATGTTCATTATGTTGATTGTTCTCCTTCATGCTGTTCTATTGTTCCAAACAGGAGAACGTCTTTTCCCACTGATTCAGGCCATGCACGCCAACCTTGCAGGAAAGATCACAGGCATGCTTCTTGAGATCGACAACTCTGAACTGCTACATATGCTGGAATCTCATGAATCATTGCGTTCCAAGGTGCGTCACTTCCTGTATTACTTCC
This sequence comes from Phycodurus eques, assembly GCF_024500275.1. NCBI lineage: Eukaryota > Metazoa > Chordata > Actinopteri > Syngnathiformes > Syngnathidae > Phycodurus > Phycodurus eques. The sequence goes on along the minus strand of NC_084538.1, from coordinate 16,626,807 downwards.
ATATTGTTGTTGTTGTTGTTTTTTTTTACCTGGAATGTTGCACTCTATGATTGTTGTTGGTTTTCCTGATACAGGTGGAAGAAGCTGTTGCAGTACTGCAGGCCCACCAGGCAAAGAAAGATGCCACTCAGAAAGTAGGCAGCATGACTAATAGCGGTGCTGCTACCACTTCCTGAATGGTTAATTTAAACCGGTATGATACAACACATTCTGAATACATCAACACTGACTGTATATATTGTAAATGACAAAGTATTGATGAATTGAATCACTGTGTGTTGCAGATCAGATTGAGCTGTGGAGAGAAACGTTACACTGAAACCAGACAAGTTTAGAACAATTGTGAAGAAAAAAATCTGGAGGGGGGAAAAAAAAAAAGTAAAATGTTATTAGAAAATTTGAATATTTCAGAAGTAAGTGACAGGTGATTATTTTCCAAATCTAATAAACTGTAAACCAAACACTAGGCAGTCATAAAGACCTCAAGAAACCACTTCCAAAAAGGAAAATGACCCTTGTTCATTTTTTTTTTTTGTGCTTGAAAGTGTTCCATTTGATTTTAAATGGTGGGTTTCTGCATCCCATTATGTTACAATGGGTTTGTGGTATTCTCAATAAAGGGATATCATTTAACAGTCCTGTCTGATTCATATATCCTTTAATGGAACATCACACAGCATGAATTACCCATTTGTTAAGGCAAAACATCACAAGAATGGTTTTAAATTCGTAACATAGTAGGTACTTACAGTGAGGCAAAAAAGTATTTAGTCAGCCACCAATTGTGCAAGTTGTCCCACTTAAAAAGATGAGAGAGGCCTGTAATTTTCATCATAGGTATACCTCATCTATGAGAGACAAAATGAGAAAAGAAAAATCCAGAAAATCACTTCTGATTTTTAAATAATTTATTAGCAAAATATGGGGGAAAATAAGTATTTGGTCAATAACAAAAGTTCATCATTATATACCCTTTGTTGGCAATGATAGAGGTCAAATGTTTTCCGTAAATCTGCAGTCTCATAGGTGAGGTACACCTATGATGAAAATTACAAGCCTCTCTCATCTTTTTAAGTGGGACAAGTTGCACAATTGGTGGCTGACTAAATACTTTTTTGGCCCACTGTATTAGGGGTGCAAAAATATACAGTATGCATCTGTATCAAACCATTCGGCACAGTGGTCTCGATTCGATAAGCCCTATATCGAACAATACACAATTTTAACCACACGAAAACAAGAAGCCCGCATGCTACACATTTGAAACAGCAAGCACAAAAACTGTGTGCCTCACAGTTTAAACTGCACAGCAGAAAATGTGTGTGTGTGTATATATGTATGTGTGTATATATATATATGTATGTGTGTGTATGTATGTATATATATATATATATATATGTATATATTCGTTCACTGTAGAATAGTGGTTCTGAAATTGTTCTCATGTCAGGGAATAGGTGTGGTCTCACACACCTCCAAATGATACATTACTGTATTTGGTTGACATTGTGTTATCAGAATATTTCAAAATATTATGTTCCACGGCACTGATGGTGTAGTGGTACACTTGCCTGACTATGGTGCGTACAGCGTGGGTTCAGTTCCCACTCAGTGACGGTGCGAATGGTTGTCTGTGTCTATATGTGCCCTGTGATTGACTGGCGACCAGTTCAGGGTGTAGTCTGCCTTTTGCCCGAAGTCAGCTGGGATAGGCTCCAGTGCCCCGGGACCCTAACCAGGATAAGTGGTGTTGAAAATGGATGGATGGATAATTATGTTCCTTGGCTGGCAACCAGTTTGGGGTGTACCCCCCCTCCTGCCCGATGATAGCTGGGATAGGTTCCAGCACTCCCGCGACCCTTGTGAGGATAAGTGGCTCAGAAAATGGATGGATGGATGGATAATTATGTTCCGAAATATATTTAGGGACCTATTTATTTTTAATATATAAACTGCTGCTAATAATTCACAACAGAAGATGGGTGATTCATCAGATGCATTTATTTTATTATTTTTTCTAGGAGGTGTTTTTGGTTTATATGCAGCTGGTTCTAATTTCTAAGTATGCAGAGCATAAAATAAGGACGGTATAGCTGCATTAGATACATTTAATTTAAAAATTGCACTTTTCAGTTGAAACAAATGTTAGTAATTTCAATAAACTACTAGTTTAAAAAGGAAAACTACTTTTTTATTATTATTATTATTGGGAAAATATATTGAACCGTGACACTAAACTCGAACCAAACCGAACCGGGAATTTTGTGTATCATTGCACCTATAATATTTATTAAATAAGACACCTGACACTTTTTTTTTCCTTTTTCAGGGGGGTGAAATATCTGTATAGAATATTAATTCATCCATGCATTCATCTATTCATTCAACAATTAATTCATCCATGCACTCTCTAAAAACTATATTCAGTTTCAGGGGTTAGTTGGAACCCTATCCCTGCTTCCTTCTGCAAGAGGCAGGGCACATCCTGGACTTGTCACCATCAGTTGCAGAGCACTTGGAATAGAATTAAAATAAAATACTGTAGTCATTGCACTACACTTGGTTATGCAGTGAAAGACTCCATAAATACTCTACTTAATGAACAAATGTGTGGAGCTACATGTTGGAACAGTGGAGGAGAATAGAAGAGATCGGTCTGGTTAAAAATGAACAACCCTGTAAGTAAAGCACATTTGTATGTTAATCACAACATTTAGAAATACACTTGTATTATGGGACATTTAACAAACGTATTATATTATGATATTAGAAGGCTTTATGTGGGACCACACACGGGCTATAGTATATTATTCAGATACGGTACATAAACCGAATGTGTAACAAGTTGGCCGTAGTCTATCACTAATCCATCCATCCATTTTCTGTACCGCTTATCCTCACTACGGGTCGCGGGCGTGCTGGGGCCTATCCCAGCTATCTTTGAGCAAGAGGCTGGGTACACCCTGAACTGGTCGCCAGCCAATCGCAGGGCACATATAAACAAACAACCATTCACATTCCCAACTAAGGGCAATTTAAAAAACTTCAATCAACCTACCATGCATGTTTCTTTTGCGATGTGAGAGGAAACCGGAGTACCCAGAGAAAACCCACGCAGGCACGGGGAGAACATGCAAACTCCACACAGGCGGGGCCGCGATTTGAACCCCAGCCCTCAGAACTGTGATGTAGATGTGCTAACTAGTCGGTACTATCACTAATGTATATAATAAGAATATTTTTTATAAACAGCCCCAAAAATATTTTTACCTGTGAAAGGTTTCCCTTTGTTCCCATGTAATTGCACACAGTGCTGCACAATCACATCAAGAGAACTGGGAATAACGTTTCACGGGTAAAAATATGTTTTTGATTTTTGTTTTGTTGATAGCAGACGCTTTTGCACTGACAAAAAAAGTAAAATTCGTGAAAATCGGCTGAGAATTTAGCAAGTTACGACTTAATTTCAGTGTCGCCTTTCATGAGAGCGTCGACCTTCCCAATATGGCCGCCAGGAAGGGACATCGCTTAGCCCGGCTGGTACGGTGCGCTAGCGTACCTAGTGTTCTGTTCTATTTCTATTTATATCTGTGAGTTTTGCTTTCATTCCACCAATCAGGGCACGGATCAAAGTTGAAAGGTACATTGTAATATGGCGGCAAGCAAACGAGTCTTGTATGTTGGTGGGTTTTTGTTACATGTCCACAATGTAGTTTAATAATCAAGCGTATTTTTGACGACATAAATGCTATACAATATGTGTACGAATAAATAAGCGTTTATTGTGCGTGTAAAAACAAGCCGTTTTGAATGACCCGGCGAAACACGTAGAAAGTGTTCTGAGCGTCGCAGTTTGAAATGCACATTACTTAGTTTTGTGACAAATTTTAAGGGAAATCGAAATAACAACGGGATGAATTTGTTTATTGATCCGACATTTTGCTGCGTCTTTGTTTTAGGTGGGCTGGCAGAGGAAGTGGACGAGAAAGTGTTGCATGCTGCTTTTATCCCCTTCGGAGACATCACAGATATCCAAATACCATTAGACTATGAGACAGGTTCGGCCAATAATAATTCCTCCACCATTTTCTGTACATTAATCTGGTTACGATTAATAGTTGTTGATAAACTGCAGTGTGTTAGTGAATCCTATCCTCTATTTTCAGAAAAACACAGAGGATTTGCATTTGTTGAGTTTGAGCTGGCAGAGGTATGTCTAAGTTTACACTTGTTTGTGAACTGCTTTTTTCTGGAAACAGTTTGATTTGGGACGTGAAATGTGTTGCTATTGACAAAAAAATGATAACTTATTTATTTCACTATTTATTTCAATGGTTGCAGTTACAGTCACAATAAACATGTGTTTTGTGTGTGCCACTTTTTCGTGTTTCGCAGGATGCTGCAGCTGCTATTGATAACATGGTGGGTGTTTTCTGGTGTTGCAGACATGTACAGCAATGTACTGTGAATAGGTCACCATGTTATGATGTTCTGTTGTACTTTCATACTTGTTTTAGAATGAATCTGAGCTTTTCGGTCGGACAGTACGCGTCAACATCGCCAAGCCGATGAGAATCAAAGAAGGATCCTCTCGACCAGGTGGGTACATGATAACAGACTGGTTGCTTTGTTGATACAGGTCCCGAGTTGGATCTGATCTTTCCTCTCTTCGTTTAGTGTGGTCGGATGATGACTGGCTGAAGAAGTTCTCGGGGAAGACTTTAGAAGAAGCTGAGGTGGACGCGGCGGGAGAAACAGGCACCACTGCTGCACAAGAGGTTGGTTAACTTCCCTTTGACTGTGTGCAGCATACGATTGCAAGCCTGTTGTGATGGGTATTATTTGCTTCTGCAGGCTGAGCCCCCTGCTAAAAAGGGCAGAATTAATCCGCAGGTTTACATGGACATCAAGATCGGCAACAAACCTGCAGGGAGACTTCGCTTCCTCCTTCGGGCCGACATTGTTCCCATGACAGCAGGTCTGTACATTGCTCTGCACAGGGCTTTCAATGAGACATCTTAGGTCAAATGCAATTCATTCTGGGTAGGGAGACAAATTGTTCCTTCTTCAAGAAAACTTCTCCCAAGAGGAATACTGGAAAATTAACTAATCCGTTCCAGGGAGTAACTGATGCCATCATAAAACTGGTATGTACTCTACAGGCAATGGATCCTATATATCAGGGCTCTCATCACACGAGCCGGCAGATGTCCATGTGACATTTGGTACCGGGCTGCACAGAAAGACTGAATAAATAATACTCATCATCAGTGTCTGAAGGTAGTTTTATTTTGAAAGTCAGTTGCATCTACCTCTCCGTACACGTCAAACCGTTCATCTTGGTCACGCGATATGGTGGTAAAAAAGAAAGCCCCGAAAGCGAGCAAAAATGACTACAAAAAATATACTCCTTTGGAGAAAAAGTTTACAACTTCTAAGACAAAGAAAGCCGCATTTAAAAGACGATATCAGCAGTCCTACTTAAAATACGGGTTTATTACTACCAGTGATTTTCAAGCCCCCGCTTCATAAAATGTGGTGACAGCTAAGCTCACAAATGAGGCAATTAAGGCTTCAAGACTGCCCAAAAATCACTCAATAACTTGGTTCCCTTGCCAACATACAATCTTTGTGAAGCAGAATTTTGTGACCGAAACACAAATACGGCGGAAAGTTGGTCATAAATGACACACTTTGCTTGTCATTGGCTCCCATTACCCTCAGACCAGATCGGTGAAGAGAAATAAGTGCCTAGCTCCCACTAAATACTTGCTGAATTATTTGCTTTTTGTTTCTATCCATCAAAATATTGCTTTATGTGAAACCGGTCTGTGGTGAAGAAAAAAAAGGTTGGGGACCGCTGCTTTAGATGCATACTGAGCAGAATTCCTTTAATTTACACTGAAGAATTGTGACATCATGCATGACGGCGTTTCAACTAGGTTTTGTCTGACTTAAGAGATTTATTTTTCCTGAAAACGTTGCTCAAATTTAAAACTGTACAACCCTAGGCGCAGTACTTTAGAGACTCCATTTGTGAATATACACTTGCGATATACATTCTGTAAGCAGATTGGAGAATTGCAACTGGGTGTCATGAATGCAAACTGACGTGGAAGTGATTGATTTATTTTACAGAAAATTTCCGCTGTTTATGCACACACGAAAAAGGATTTGGCTACAAAGGGAGCAGCTTTCATCGCATCATTCCCCAGTTCATGTGCCAAGGAGGTGACTTCACCAACCACAACGGCACTGGTGGCAAGTCCATATATGGCCGTAAATTCGATGATGAAAACTTTGTCCTCAAACACACTGCTCCAGGTGAAGAATGTCCCGTCTCGTTATTAATAAACTTCATGGTTTGTGTTCACTGGTCAAGTGGTTTAACTTTGTCTCTGGTGATCACAGGGCAGCTCTCCATGGCCAACTCTGGAACCAACACTAACGGCTCTCAATTCTTCATCGCCACTGACAAAACAGACTGGCTGGATGGCAAACATGTGGTGTTCGGAGAGCTGGTGGAGGGGATGGATGTGCTTCGTGCAATGGAGGTGAGGGCTAATTGAAGAAAGCTCACTAAAAGGAAAGAGTTCACATTAAAGAACTTTGTGAGGATGGATGGTCAATGAGAAAAGTAGGGAAGGGCGCTCTAATATATTTGTTAAAGGACGTTATGCATGCAAAAAAAAAAAAGTCCAGTCCCAGGTCTCTGTATTATATTGCTTATTACGATAACATATTTGTAACATGTTTTTATCACAATATCCCTGGGACGATAATTATAATTTCACTTTTCACACCTCGTTTCTTGTCTCGCTGAAATTAACCCGACAGGACAGCCCTGGGTCCCTCGGCATGGGTGGCGCTTTCGTTCTTTGTTGCAAGTTTTTTGTTTTGCTCTGTTCTCTTTTCTCTCTGTCTGTCCTCTCTCAAACCGTGTTCTGTCCATCTGTATTCCCAAGAAATATCCATCACAATATGAATAAGCACAGAGGAAGTATATCAAAGTCCCCTGTTGCACAGAACAATTGCTTCGGCATAAAGAGGCATACAGCTCCACCATTCATGACCAAGCAACTGAACAGGACAGGTTTTCTCATTTTATTTTGCAGGCCCAAGGGACCAAAGATGGCAAGGCGAAGCAGAAAGTCATCATCTCAGACTGTGGCGAATGTGTGTAAATGAAACAGAACTTTGTGTGCCTGTTTGAATTTGTCTGTGAATGGTGCCATCCTTTACACGTTGAGCCCAAATCTTTCGGCATGTAAATATTTCAGTAAACTTTTTTTTTTTTTTAAATAAAGAAACCGCAACAGTTGTACTCAGTGGTGCGCCTTGATGAAAATAATCCGTGACAACTAAATGCTTCAAGAGGTTACCTACTAGATTAGCGACATAGTTGTGTAATAACTTGTTATTGTTGTGTCTAATAATAACGGTGTGTTTTAAAAAAGTGAGTACAACTCAAAATCCTTTATAATAGCCTTTCTTTCCATGCATTAAGATCAATTGGGATTGCACTTATTGTCCCAAATGAAAAAAAGGAAAATATATCCAATATCTTATTCCTTTGCAGAAAGTAAAGAAAAAAATATTAGGTTGTTCAAGAAATATGTTTCCCATATCTTTACAAACTCAACATTTTCTGGATTGAAAAATGCTTGAGGATTTTAGATTTCCTGTGAATCGCTGAAATAATTCTTAGTTGTAAGACAACTTTATGAGAGCTGGTTTACATCTGTGTTGCATGGAGTCTATGGTAATGGTATTTCAACCCATGATGATTAGACTACTTTGTACAGTGGATGTAAAAAAAAAAAAAGTCCACATACCGTTGTTTCATGCTTTGTGATGTAAAAAAAAAAGAAAAGAAAAAAGGAGCAAGGTAAACACTTCAAACTATTTCCACCATTAATCTGACTTGTTAACCTGTAAAACAAAATATTTTATAGAGGGGGGGAGTAAAAATGAACTGAAATAATGTGGTTGCACAAGTGTGCACACCCTCTTATAATTTGGGATGTGGTTCAGTATTAACCAATCGTATTCCAACACGTTAAATGGGAGTCAGTACACACCTTCCACCATGCCAAGTTCCTCTATTTAAATCCAAATCAAATTATGCGGTTCTAGTAGGCTTTTCTTGACATATTTGTAGTCACATATTACAGTACAAGCCATGGTGAGTGATGCTGACACAACATCAGAGTACAAACGATGCAAAAGAATTTCCAAGGCATTAAATTCTGTATATCATTGAAGTCAGTGAGGAAAGTATGGCACCACAATGATATTACCAAGAACTGGATGTTCCTCTGAAATGGATAAAAAAAGATAAGAAAACTGGTCAGGGAGGCTCCCAAGAGGCTGACAGCAACATTGAAGGAGCTGCAGGAATTTCTGGCATGTACTGGCTGTTTATTATATGCGACAATATCCCATTTTCTTCATATGTCCGGGCTTAGGGGTCGGGTGGCAAGACAAAGATCTTAGAGAGAGAAAACTCTCTTAAGGCCGACTTGATTTGCCCCTTGCAGTCTGAAAGATTTGGAGCCACCTTTTTTTTTTCAGAGTGGGCAAATATTGCCACATCAAGATTTGCTGCCCTGATAGACTCCCTCCCAAAAAGTCTAAAGTGCTGTAAAAAAAAAAAAAAAAAAAAAAAAAGCCATAGGTCTTGACCAAGGTATTAGTTGATTGAATATTTATGCAATCAGCTTATTGTACTTTTTTTTTTTTCTCTCTCCTTAAAATATATATATATATTCCATTTGAGTTGTACAAGTCAGTCACATAAAGGTTGGAAAGTTTCTATGTCAATTAAGGGTGTCTTTATATCACAAAAACCTGGCATTTGCACAGGGGTGTGTTGACTTTCTATTTCCACTGTACATTCCACAGTTGTTCTGCATTTTTTTAAAGAAGCCTATGTGAAGCCAACACATGGGCAAGGGACTTGCCACAGAACGCATTGGATAACCTAAACCTTACAGTGACTTGAACAATGGCTGAACAAACCATTATTCTTGACTTCTAAATCAAAATCTCATTAAGGACCAACATAATGATGGTTCCAGGGCTTAAAAACAACAACCGAAATTAACCAACTTCCCCACAAGGGTGAGCAAATACACTGCAATTGTGCTCTATAACATGTATTTGTGCATTGGAGTGCATGAATTTTCAAATGAAATGATTATTATTATTGCTTTTACTTGTTGATGGGGCTTATTTCCTAAATTAGCCTATAGCGGAGTTTTACATTTGCGTGAAAGTAAAAGATCATTCTTTTGTCTTTTCCCAACAAATGTTGAGCAATATTGTGAGGAACGCCCCTCAAAATCCCTGCAGCAGACGTGGTGGGGGACGAGGGAAACAAAGAGAAACGCGGCCGCTTCGGTGAACAAGCGGCGGTGCAATGATTGTGCCACACCTGGGCAGGCAGGTCGCATTTCGTCAAGACATGGCAGAGGAACAGCTCCACCCTCCACCCTCCACCCCCCACCCGTCGGTCCTGTTGACAACTGCGCTCAGATTCCCCCGTCGGTGAGCTTCATCTGAGTGCTGCTCCTCCGCGCTGCGCCGTAAGTACTCAAATTATCCTAAATACTCACAATTAAGGTGATTCTGTTTTGTCGTCTTCCTTGAGGTTCGGAAGCGGCAAATATGCCAAAGTCTTGGCTTGCTTTCTCGTACGGCGACGACTTAACTCTTGATCCCGTGAACGCAACTTGACTGACTTGTAATAGAAATGGACGAGAGGGTTTCGAGATGAAGCTAACGTTTATATATATATATATTTATATATATATATATATATAATAGTGCTATTTTCGGCCGTTTTATGGCTTAGTTGCCCCCCGAAAAACTTTGAATTTGTTACATGAGATCACAGCCTCCCAATTTTTTTTTTTTTTTCAGCTTGAAGACACCAATTCCAAATCTGTTACCTCTTTGGGACACGAACATACAAAAGTACTGGTATATAATTTACTGCCATAACACTAACATAATGAATTACTGTTGCTTAGTTTGCATGTATTATTTGCGTGACCGAGCCCCAGCAAAAATGTTGAGACTGTTTTGACTCCATTTCCTAAGCTTTGCCACTTTCGCCGGCAGCACGAAAGAAACAACAGCGAGTTCTTCATCATGAACTGGGGCTTCCTCCAGGGCCTCCTGAGTGGGGTGAACAAGTACTCCACCGCCTTCGGGCGAGTGTGGCTGTCCATCGTGTTCGTCTTCAGGGTGCTGGTGTTCGTGGTGGCGGCCGAGAAGGTTTGGGGCGACGAGCAGAAGGATTTCAAATGCAACACGGCTCAGCCGGGTTGCCACAACGTCTGCTACGACTACTTCTTCCCCGTGTCCCACGTGAGGCTGTGGGCCCTGCAGCTCATCTTCGTCACATGCCCCTCGTTCCTGGTGGTGATGCACGTGGCCTACCGGGAGGACCGCGAGCGCAAGAACCGCCTCAAGTACGGCGAGAACTGCCACCGCCTCTACCAGAACACGGGCAAGAAGCGCGGAGGCCTGTGGTGGACCTACGTCCTGACTCTGGTCTTTAAGGTCAGCGTGGACGCCACCTTCGTCTACCTCCTTTACCACATCTACGAGGGCTACGACTTCCCCTTGCTCATCAAGTGCGCGCAGAAGCCGTGTCCCAACCAGGTGGACTGCTTCATCTCCCGGCCCACTGAGAAAAAAATCTTCACCATCTTCATGGTGGTCACCAGCCTGGCCTGCATCCTCCTCTCGGTATTTGAGATCGTTTACCTGGTCGGCAAACGCTGCCGCGAGTTCTTCGGCGCTGTCCATCACTCTCACCACATTGTGACCACCGGTGGCAGCAACTTGATGGAGTCAAACAAGCTGAAGATGTCCAAGAAGAATACGCTGGAAACCCCTGCCCCTGCGTACAGCGTGGCCGTAATTTGAAATAATGCTTCTTCTTTTTTTTTGTGTTTGTTTGTTTTTCAGGCAAAGACTTGACAAGGCATCCTAATGTCTTTTAAAAATGATCTGCAATGACTTCTTACTGTCTGGAAATTTGAGGTTCTTGCGCCTCGATGGCACATGGTCACTGGAGAGTTTTCAGTGGCAGTTTGTGAAAAAAAGCAAGTTTGTGTGACGTGGGCGTTGAGACCATTACATGAGTCAGTCTGTGCTTTGAATCCTGTGGTCTCATACACACCCACGTGGTTTCTGTGTCAGATTTTCCTCTGTGGCCGGCGCCAAACCTCCAAACGTTTTCATTCAAATTGTACGGAGTCTTTTCAACTCTCATATAAACTGCACGGACAAAATTTTTGGGACACTCCTAATCGAGTAAATCAGAGATTGGGATAGACCCTTTGACCTCCCCCTGAATCTTAATTCTTCTAAATTAATTCATACGTTGTGTGCTTTGTCAGACCCAATGAAAATCATATAGTTGGAAGAGTCAAGGAAGAACCTGAAAGCCCTGAAGTTGGGATGGGCATTTGACGACATTTTCTTGATCAGCTATGGGGGAAACTAACAATGAATTCACAGGTTACTGGCCAGCACAGTGGACGAGGGGTTCTGAGGTTTGGGTTTTGAATCTCAGTTGTGGCGTTTGCGTGTTCTCTGTTTTTGCATCGGTTTCCTCCGGGTACTTTGGCTCCCTCCCAAATTCCCAAAACAAGAATGTGATCTAATTAAAGATTCGACGTTTTCCAAAGGTGTGAATGGTTGTTTCTAGGCTTTACACGATCAGGATTCTTGGGGTGAGTTTAAAAAAACGATAACCGATGACCGATCTGATCACAAGGTGGAGGACGGTGCTATTTAAATGACGTGTTCATTTACTTGTGCACTTAATTGCGAAAAAATTATATGTACAATAAATAATGTATCCTTGTTCCTCTATTTATGCCAGTGAGGCATAGTGACAGACAGAACAAATGAATGGTCTTCTATTAGATGGCAGGAAGTAAATACAGTAATTCATGTAATCCACTTTTTGTGACATTTTTCAATTGTAAAATATGTTCCTTGGCTCCATAAAGGTTGGAAATCACTGCGCTAGTCAGATCGTGCATTCTAATCAGTCAGGTCAAACCGACATTACAACATGACAGAAATAATGGCTGCTAACTTACTGTAATTAAATTACTTCACCCACACCGAAACTTTAGAGCGTGATACGACAGATCGGCGGCATGTTTATATCCAACCATTCGCGCTACCGCTAGCTTGCTAGGCTACATAACATTTTATTGCTTGCTTGTGAGCCGTATCGTATTCAAAGTATATGAACATAACTCAAGCAGTCCTTAAACGAACGTCCTCTCCTGTCCTGAGCACCGGTGACCCCCAACACACGTTTTTCCCCATTTTGTCCTCACAATACAAAGTCAACCCGCTCCACTCTTGTTGTCGTCACCACGGTAACGAGTTTATCCTGGCGCATTTGAGTTGACAAGATAAAGCCCACTGATCGTAAAAAACGGGATGCGGTGGTATCGGAATACAAGATTTTGTTGCAGTAGTCTGACAGTGCAATCGCGAAAGAGCAAATTTGTCTTTTCGTCTGAGCGGGCATTACGTGTTGTCCGTCTCAGACGTGTTGTCAATCCCACACCGCTGACATGTTTCTATTGTTTTTTTTTTGTTTTTTTTTTCAACTGCATTGGCCGTCAGTTATTTACAGTACTACGTCAAAAGACACGCGACAAGGCTAAAAATAAACTAGTTTTTGGATTCAAATATACTGTGCACGTGACGACGCGGAGTAAATGTCTTTTGCAGAGCTGATCAATGACGTCATTGATCGGATCGGCGAATTATGGAGATTAGTCCAAGGTGTACCCTGCCTCTTGCCCAAAGTCAGCTGGGAGAGGCTCCAGCTCACCCGCAAAACTAATGCGGAAAAGCACTGTAGAAAATGGTTGGATGACTGGATAGTCAAAATGAATAGACGTCTTTTCAGATTACTTTTTTAATGGGATGGAAAATCTTTGAATGTTCTGAACTCCTGTTTCCACGCTAGCGTTGTCGTACTCAACTTCCCAACGCTAATATCATCGACTTTCTTTACTTTCTTAACTCGCTGAGACCAAATCAAATAGCGTTTGCAGCCGAGTAGTGCACTCCATTTTGCCCCGATTTCTGTAATCGTTCAACAATCAGTTCCACACCATCTACTGATCATTTCCTAACAATCACTGAAATTAATTATTAAGTCAAATCCTAGAGCTAACCGCCATCAAATACCTATGGGTTGAACTACAAGAGAGACTGAGCCAAGAGTAACTATTACAGTATCTAAGAATTCCCAAAAGAGTGGAATCGGTCATATTGTCCTTCCGCTTTTACTTTCTGTGTGGTCATGTCCCAATACTTTTGTCCATAATGTGTTCGTATGTTTGAGTGTGTGTATGCACATTTGCTTACATTGTTTTACACTGTGTATGTAATTTATCACCAAGTTGCTTGTTTTTACACTGTTAAGATGTATATATATTCCAGTAAATACTTGTTTTCCACTTGTTGAGCCCTGTCCTGCTTTCTTTCTCAAAAAAAAAAAAAAAAAAAAACATTATTGGGGGGTTCTCCTCGTGTTGTGTCATTTTGTTTTGTTTTGTTTATCTTGTTGCCAGGAGCAACACCCTTTAAGTTTGGGTTGATTGGTACTGTGAGGAGGGGGAAAAAAGGAGGAGCCTTGTGCTCCGTGGTTTGAGTCAACCCCGCTGACGTGCGGGCCCACCCAGTTTAGGAATTCTCTGCCCGTGCTGCCTGTTGATTGATTGTTCTTTTCATTTGCACTGGGGAGTTTGTTAAAGGCTGAGTGTAAAAGAAAGGGTTGTATCACAAAAGTGCTCACACTTCACTAACACGTGGATATGAACGTGTTAATGCTTCGCTAATGTGCTGATAATCGTGAGAACTTTCCGGGTTATCGCTTTCCCTGGTCCCTGCCTTGTCTCCATTCTGCTATTATAGTTCCTTAATCCTCCAGGGCAACGTTATGTTGTGACGTTCTTGTGTGGGGTGAGCTTGTGGAAACATGTTGGAAGATGTTGAGTAAACTGGTGCAGTCCTCCAGGTGTGTCCCAACAAACCGCTTGGACCGGTTCTTCAAATGGAGCCTAAATGCAAGAGTTTCACCCTTCCCCCTCTCTATCTTGTATACAATCTGTGTTTATTCAGTTCACAAGCATCACAGGTTCCTTTGGATTCCTGGCGACATTCTGTGAGTTTTAGCTCAGGGCTGCTAGACCTTGGAAGCGAGGTCTTTCAGAAGTTCCCATTTCGCCGACAGGACACACATTCCTAACCCACCCTGAAACGGTTCAACCAATGCAAATGGGAAAGTTGTCAACTCCCCCGCCAAGCAATTTTGGAAGCTTCAAAGTTTTTACATGCACAGGAAGTGTGCCACATTTTCAAACATATTTTCATTGTTGGCTTGCTCATCAGGTTTCCTGTTTTTTTTTTGTTTGTTTTTAAATCTGAAATGGTGGCAGTGAACCAGTTTCCGTATTGCAGCATTGTGATTTATCAGACCAAACGTGCTTCCTCATCGTTGAACTTGTGGGCTTGGTTGAGAGTTTGTGTGCGCTTACAGGCAATCCTTTGTGGCTCTTGACAGGGATATTTGCTGCATTAATACCTGAATATTGTCATAAACATGTCTGAAAACAGACCCCTTGTATACAAGTGTTGACTTGTTTGGTAAATCAAGCTGCAATTCAACCTTTGCGGAGTGCCAAGACCTGCATGACTAAGCATCTACACAGACAAGACAACACTTGCTGGCTTCTGACTTGTCGATCTAGTTTTCTACAGTTGAGATACATTTGCACAATCAAAGAGTTATGAAGATTTTGCCTTTTATCGTTCAACTTTAATTTCATTTCAATTCATGATTCATGAATAGTTAAGACCAGTTGTTTTGTTGTTTTAATGTTTAAGTATCATCAGCAGATCACTTGTTTTTGTATTAATGTGATAGTAATATCTTACTTGATATCATTGTTAATATTATTCTTATTGTCTCATCTGCCAGGTGTTTTGGACTACCTATAATAGCTTGGAAAAGGGCATCCTGGGCATTTCCAACCCAAATTATCTTGAAAGGACATGAAAGATTATTTACGAAACAGAAAAAAAAAATAGATGTGGCATGGGACCTAGAAAGAACAAACACACAAAAAAAGTATTTTAAAATAGGATCTTTCAATCACCCTATGCTATTCTGTTTTGAATAAAGATTTGTGTCTGAGTTGATCGTTTTTCTTCAGTTCCTTCAGTATTGTGAAGAGCTGTTTTTTTTTCCAGTATACACGACTCACAAAAAGTTAAGAAAAGTGAGTTTTCAGGTGAAAATTCAGGAAGAACCTAAAATATAAAACTATAGCCTTTGTACAGGTGACCTTCTCAGAGGAAAGTGGTCGCTGAGCTTAGAGCGTCGGACTGTCATTAGCAGATTTAACAGAGATACAGAGAGACCGGAAGAGTCACAGAGAGGCACAGCCACAAGCCAAAAACCAAAACCTTTTTGGCGAGTAGTGTAGTCGCCAAAGTATCGCACCGATATCATATCGTGAGTTTGTGTGCGCGGTGACTCCATCCTGCAGGTATGATGACGCACAGCCACGCTCACAGGACGAACACAATAGCGTTTGAATATTCGCTGTTCACGCAATGCTCGGCCGGTTCAGGTACAAACGTGTCAGCGGAGGGTGTGTCTGTCTTGGTGAATATGGAGCGAGTGGAAACAAGTCAGGTCAAAGGAAGACTTTGGTTCCTGGTAACACGGGAGCGCAAACAACACATTCTTACGCGCACATTAGCTTTGCATGAGAACCAAAAAAAAAAAGCGTCCCGAAGCTGAAAAGACGCAGGTGGAAGGGGATCCTCATGTACAGCAATGCACTTTTCTAAGTAATAGTCGAACGTAAAGAGCAGCGTGAGCGTGAGGCTGAGGAGGGAGGAACATCCGGGCTGTCTTCTTTTTGGGGCTTTTCGGACCACACCCACAGGCGCATTCGTCAAGCCTGCGCTCGTCTACCTGTCCGCGCTGCCAACCCTTCCAGTTGCACGGCGCAAAAGGACACCAAAATAATCGACAAATGCGTTGGCATCACGCTCGATCCGTCGTCTTGTTCACTTTACAAATGGACTGAGGCGTCTTTTGGTAAGCAGACAACTCGTTTTCATCCCCCCGGTGCGTTTGGGGCTCGTTTGTAAATTTGCGTTTCCACTGGATTTGTCGCTTTCCGCGGTTTTATACTTCCGAGAGCGGTCACGCGGGTTGTGTTATCCACTGGAATCGATCCAACTCAGAAAATGAGAGATCGCCTTGAGTGTAATATGTGTTGTTGTGTATGCCTACACGTTTTTTTGTGAAAGAGTAAAAGCTATATATACCATAAGGCTTGTCGAAAATTGGTGTGATAAACGTCAATAGAAAATGAACGTGCGTTCAGTGCAAGGCCCGAGAGTAATAAACATTTCTCATTGATTATAATTGCGAATGTAATATGTAAATGTGCTCCAAGTTGCGCAAATACATCAATTAAATATATTGTCCACCTTGTGGCAATACAAGACTCAATGTACGTGATGTTACGGAAATACAAGGCTTTGAAACTGCGTGTCGTGTATTTTCATACTGTACATTAAAATATGTGAAATCGACTTTATGGGTCAACAGAAAAGCAAAATAATTATTGTTTGTGGCGTTATATACATATTGGATAAATAAGGATGTAATTTCAAGGTCGATTGGTTTCAAGTTCAACTATTCATGGTGTTGTGTTGCTTCGTTATGTTACTGAGTTCAAATGTACAGTGGGTACGGAAAGTTTTCCGACCCCCTTAAATATTTCACTCTTTTTTTATATTGCAGCCATTTGTTAAAATCATTTAAGTTCATTTCCCCCCCCTCATCAATGAACACACAGCACCCCATGTCGACAGAAAACAACGTAATTGCTGAAATCTTTGCTGATTTATTAAAAAAGAAAAACTGAAATATCACACAGCCATAAGTATTCAGACCCTTTGCTGTGACACTCATATATTTAACTCGGGTGCTGTCCATTTTGTCTGATCATCCTTGAGATGGTTCGACACCTTCATTGGAGTCCAGCTGTGTTTGATTATACTGATTGGACTTGATTAGGATAGCCACACCCCTGTCTACATAATACCTGACAGCTCACAGTGCATGTCAGACTTAAACCCAATTGAGCATCTCTGGAAAGACGTGAAAATGGCTGCCTACCAACGTTCACCATGCAACCTGACAGAACTGGAGAGGATCCCCAAATCCAGGTGTGAAAAACTTGTTGCATCATTCCCAAAAAGACTCATGGCTGCATTAGCTCAAAAGGGTGCTTCTACTAAATACTGAGCAAAGGGTCTGAATACTTATGGCTGTGTGATAGTTCAGTTTTTCTTTTTTAATAAATCTGCAAAAAATTCAGCAATTCCGTTTTTTTCCCCCTGTCAATATGGGGTGATGTGTGTACATTCATGTGGAATGATTTTAGCAAATGGCTGCCATATAAAAAAAGAGTGAAAAATGTAAGGGGGTCTGAATACTTTCCGTACCCACTGTATGTTGACAGCCATCTTTGATGAAGTCGTTATTTTAACGTGTCCTCTCCTTGCTCTTTAAGCCAGAACCTTGAAAAGACTAAGCCTTCCAAAGAAGAGATATCTGACCAACTACCAAAGTCATGGACTGGAAGACATTCCAAGCCCTCCTGAGTGGGGTGAACAAATATTCCACAGCCTTTGGGCGCATATGGCTCTCTGTGGTGTTTGTGTTCAGAGTGATGGTGTACGTTGTGGCGGCCGAGCGGGTTTGGGGCGATGAGCAGAAGGACTTCGACTGCAACACCAAGCAGCCGGGATGCTCCAACGTCTGCTACGACCACTACTTCCCCATCTCCCACATCCGCCTGTGGGCGCTGCAGCTGATCTTCATCACCTGCCCGTCTTTCATGGTGGTCATGCACGTGGCCTACCGGAATGACCGCGAGCGCAAGCACAGAGCCAAGCACGGCGAGAGCACCAAGCTGTACAACAACACGGGCAAGAAGCACGGCGGCCTGTGGTGGACCTACCTGGTCAGCCTCTTTGTCAAGACGGGCATCGAGGTCGTCTTCCTCTACATCCTCCACCACGTCTATGACAGCTTCTACCTGCCCAGGCTGGTCAAGTGTGAGGTGTCGCCGTGCCCCAACATAGTGGACTGCTACATCGGCCATCCCACCGAGAAGAAAGTGTTCACCTACTTCATGGTGGGCGCTTCTGCGCTCTGCATCGTCCTCAACATCTGCGAGATTATTTACCTCATCTCCAAGCGAATCGTGAGAATTGCCAACAAGGCGCAGAGACGCAAACTTAACCTCCCCGTGGTCCAGGACGACTACATGGACAACCTCTTCAACAACTGCGTCCAGCCTCCGTCCAAAATGGACTTGAAGGATAAGCCTCCATCCTTCAATTCTGCAAATAAACCAGCGTACAGATTTTCCACGCTGAAGATTGAAGACAAGATTCGGGCCTCTGCTCCAAATCTGTCTACTCCTTGCTGAGAGCCAAAGCCAAGGAGACTGAGGATCAAAACCATCAGCTGAGCTTGGGCAATGATTCCTTTGCAGTCTTCAAAACACACTAAGAGCTATGGGCCAAACCATAGTGTGCGTCAGCTCCTGTCACTCAGTGCTCTTGTCACTGAGCACTGAGCGAAGCTGTGGGCCCCTACGCCGACACCTTTAGACTCTTTCTGAGCATCTGAACTTGGCAGATGTCAACATCCACAATATTTACATGTCACCTACGGCAGATTGATTTCTTATTGATATGTGGGATTGTTTTGGAATACAATAAAAGTTGCAGGCCTTTCCAGTCACCCCTTCACACACATTATTCCCTCTACTTCTTGTGAGTGGACGGGAGGCAGACACTTGAGATTGGACGCGCCTTGCCATTCGCCTGTACGTTTCATCCAGCTTCTCAATTTCATTCTGACGTGCTGGTGACGCTTGGAAGCAGCGCCCAAGTCACTGAAGAGTGGTAATGATTCTGGAATCTGAGCGCAAACTATGGCTGAGAACTGTACCTAAAAGTATGTTAACTGGCTCAAAACCTGTTTTTTCACAGTTTATTTTTTTTGGGGGGGGTGGGGGGGGTCTGGATTTATGAGGGTGACAAAGTGCATTGCATGTACAGTAGGTCCGTCATGTAAACCCTCGAGCAGGCACATTCATGACTTTCGAAACAGCAGCATCTTACTGTGCATTTGTTTTGGCTTTTTAGTACACAATCTCGCCTTCTCCGTGACCACTGTTGATTTAAATCAGCCAAAAGGAATGTTGCTGATAGTTCTGTGATGGCTAACGCTACAATGCTCCGAGAATTGTATTATATGTCATTTTGGCACCTTATTTTTATACATATTAAATATATTGAACATATGACTCTGGTCTACTTTATATAAATATCTAAATTGTTTGCGGTATCTCCTTCAAGCTCGGGTCCTCTACCAGAGGCCTGGGAGCATGAGGCTTCTGCGCAGGATCTTAGCCGTTCCCAGTTTTGCGCTCTCCTGGAGCGAAATGTCAGGTGTTGTTCCTGGTATCTGCTGGAGCCATCCTCCCAGCTTGGGGTTCACTGCCCCGAATGCCCCCATCACTACGGGTACCACTCTATTGCTTACCGTGGCCCTCCAGCATCAACCATTAGTTGACTTATTTTAATTGGCACGTGACCATTTGACTGAGCTGCAAATCACGATGACACGGAAAAGTTATAGTACTATGTGTGTCAAAGTGTTAAGAGGCCTGCAATAAGAATCTCAGCCTGCCGGTCAGACAGGCTCCCATGAGGTGCGGCATCGGAAAGATGCAAAGTCTGAATCACTTCCTTAACATACTTCAACAATGACTGGAGCCACCGTTTAAAAAAAAAAAAAAGTTACAAAACCCTGGGGGAAAACATGATTAATGGTGACTTCAATTCAGTATCTGTGAGTCCAGGGGGCATCATCATCTGGCTCCTCTCGATGTGGAGGAGCAGCGGCTCTACTCTGAGCTCCTCCCGGATGACCGAGCTTCTCCCCCTACCTCTAAGGGAGAGCCCGGACACCCTGCGGAGGAAACTCATTTCGGCCCCTTGTATCCGGGAACTTGTTCTTTTGGTAACGACCCACAGCTCGTGACCATAGGTGAGAGTAGGAACGTAGATCGACCGGTAAATCGAGAGTTTCGCCTTTCGGCTTAGCTCCTTCTTTACCAGAACGGATCGATACAAAGTCCGCATCACTGCAGACGCTGCGCCGATCCGACTGTCGATTCTTCCCTCACTCATGAACAAGACCCCAAGATACTTGAACTCCTCCACTTGGGGCAGGATCTCATCCCCGACCCGGAGAGGGCACGCCACCCTTTTCCGACTGAGGACCGTGGTCTCAGATTTGGAGGTGCTGATTCTCATCCTAGCCGCTTCACACTCGGCTGCGAACTGCTCCAGTGAGAGTTGGAGATCACGGATTGATGAAGCCAACAGAACCACATCATCTGCAAAAAGCAGAGATGAAATACTGAGGCCACCAAACCGGACCCCCTCTACGCCACGGCTGTGCCTTGAAATTCTGTCCATAAAAGTTATGAACAGAATTGGTGACAAAGGGCAGCCTTGGCGGAGTCCAACCCTCACCGGAAACGAGTCCGACTTACTGCCGGATATGCGGACCAAACTCCGACTCCGGTCGTACAGGGACCGAACAGCCCGTATCAGGGGGTTCGGTACCTCATAATCCCGTAGCACCCCCCACAGGACTCCCCGAGGGACACGGTGGAACGCTTTCTCCAAGTCCACAAAACACATGTAGACTGGTTGGGCGAACTCCCAGGCACCCTCGAGGACCCTGCCGAGGGTGAAGAGCTGGTCCACTGTTCCACGGCCAGGAGCAAAACCACACTGCTCCTCCTGGATCTGAGATTGGACTTCCCGACGGACCCTCCTCTCCAGCACCCCTGAATTGACCTTACCAGGGAGGCTGAGGAGTGTGATCCCCCTGTAGTTGGAACACACTCTCCGGTGCCCCTTCTTAAAAAGGGGGACCACCACCCGAGTCTGCCAATCCAGAGGCACTGTCCTCGATGTCCACGCGATGTTGCAGAGGCGTGTCAACCAGGACAGCTCCACAACATCCAGAGCCTTTAGGAACTCCGGGCAAATCTCATCCACCCCCGGGGCCTTGCCACCTCGGTGACCTCAACCCCAGAGATAGGAGAGCCCGCCTCAGAGACCCCAGACTCTGCTTTTTCATGGGAAGGCGTGTCGGTGGAGTTGAGGAGAGGTCTTCGAAGTATTCTCCCCACCGACTCACAATGTCCCGAGTCGAGGTCAGCGGCGCCCCATCCCCACTATACACAGTGTTGGTGGTGCACTGCTGTTTGATGGAAATAAACACCAGAAGTGTTTATTTCCATCATTCACAAAAATGACATGTACACGAAGACAGCATTTTTGAAAACACAAACTTTAAATTCTGCATAAAATGAAAAACTCAAAATTTCAGATTTATTTCAAAAGCCAGCTGAAATAATAGAAATTCAGAAATTCAAAACATTTCATAAACAGTTAGCTGATCCATCACACATTTTTACTCGACGATTGGATGTAACTGTGAATAAAGTCAAAATAGTACCATTGAAAATACAACAAAGGAGGAAGGTACTGCTTCGTTCGATAGTTAGTATAACTAGACTGGCTCTATTCAAGGCACTGTTGGAGCTACACTATCATACAGTGAGAATTTAATGAAACAGATGATAATTTCTTACACATCAGCATTATACAACCTATTCTCATGACTGGTAGATGACGTATCAGACAAACATTTGAGAGTGAGCAAGAGAACACTTGATGGTTTTGGGTTTATGTGTGCTGATGAAAGTGCAGAGTGGGGAAGTCCTCAGAACTGAATTCTTTCCTACAGTTTGCAGGCTGCCTGTGCCACTTTAGAACCAGTTTTCTTGTTGAGACTTCGACAAATGAAAGCTCCTGCATCCATCAGCTTGGTGAGGTCCACTCCCTGGGTAGAAGAGAGAATGAGTTTTATTACAAGAATAAACAAGTGCTTTTAACATAATGATTATGATTCATGATTATCCAATAAAACAATCTCACAGTACAAGGTGTTCCAAATAGCTGACATTTGAGTAACTCCATGTCCGAAACAATCAAAATTAAAGTCTTCATGTTGCCACGAAACTTTGACACAACTATCGTGTTTATAACCCAATCAATATGCACACCATCGGTGACACGTTTTTCTTTTCGCCTTCCTCTTTGAATTGCTTTGTTGTACCATGTCCAAATGTGCTTTCTAGCGAGCGTATTGTTTTTCTATAGAATGTCGTCAAAACTGCATGGTGCACACTTTTGTTTCTTGTTTTTGAGTGTGTTCAAGCATATTCTAACACACAAACCATTTTCATTGCTAGATAATGGCTTTCTTCCCCTTGAAAAGAAGAAAAGTCAAACATTTAAGAAACAAACTTAAATTCACCATTAAACTTCATGTTTACACATCTCATTATGTTTTTTGGTTTTTTTTACACTGTAAACAGAGACAATTACTAACAGTTTGAATCCCAAGTCCATGAAGCATGTAGACAACATCTTCTGTCGCAACATTCCCAGAAGCACCTTGTGCATAGGGGCAACCGCCCAGCCCAGCAACAGAAGAGTCCACCACACTCACTCCCATCTACAGGCAAAAGAAATTCATGACAGGCAACACAAATAACAAATGTATGAACTAGTCACATCATTGGGTACATCTGTGTGTCTATGATACAGTAAACAAATGCATTACTACCATGATCAGGAGTGTTCCCCGCAATATTGCAGTTCATCATTCACAGCCCCGCTAGATCGCACATTTTTCATCGATCATATTTGCGTTTTTACAGTGTACAGCCAAGTCCGAATTCAGAGTTGGAGCAGCACGTTGTGCCACAAACATGCCAGTCTACTGGAAGCGATGCGGCATAATTGAAACAAGTAGAAGAGGCAGAGGTCCCCCAAATGAGCTCCAGTAATCGTCGTTTCCACAGAGCAGAGAGCGAGATAGCGAGAGAGAATATGCTCGTGAGAAATGTTGCATGTGTTGTGTTGTCTACGTGTGTGTTAAAGTTGTTGAAAGTTTATAATGATGTAACACCTATGCTAATTCCCATGACCTTGCATTCATCCATTTACTACAGCTTATCCGGGGGTTGGATTGTGGGGCCAGCAGCCAAAGCAGGGAAGCCCAGACTTCACTCTCCCGAGCCACTTCATCCAGCTCTTCCTGGGGGATCCTGAGGCGTTCCCAAGCCAGCCAGGAGACATACTCACTTCAAATATTCTTCCCACTAACTCACAACATCCCGAGTCAAGGTCATCCCAATGACACTCTTTCAGGTCTGTCATTGCCCAGGTGAGCATTGAAGTCCCTCCAGCACCGCCGTTAAGGACTCCAAGAAGGGTGGGTACTCTGGACTGTTGTTTGGTGCATAGGCACAAATGTCAGTCAGGACCTGTACCCCAACCCGAAGGCGGAGGGAGGCTATCCTCTCATCAAGCAGGGTGAACCCCAACGTGCAGACACCGCGCCGGGCAATACGTTCACCCATAGCTGCTCGGCGCCACTCACCTGGGGCGACTCCTGAGTGAAAGAGAGTCCGACCCCTCTCATGGGTTCAATATTTATTGTTTTCATGTATTTATTGCATCAACCTTGAAATGGCAGACGAAACTGCAACCTGAATCAAAGTATATGAGATTTTAACGTGCCACTGTCAATCAGTCACGCTGGATTTTTTTTGAAAATATCCAGAACAATCAGTGTTACGGGTTTAACAAGTTAGCGTTCAGTGATTTCTGTAACAAAATATGGACAATCCGTAACATTTGACAGCTCCGCAAACCCCTCCACCACGATAAGGTGAAGTCTCGGGGTTGAGTGTTTTAAATATACAATGTTTAATTCGCTTTTTATGTGTCAGTTTTACAGTAAATCTCAACTGGGAGTGACAAACAGCTTTGTGTTTAAACCAGGCGGGAAGGGTGAAACGATTATTTAAAAAAAATAAAAAATACAAAAAATAAACTAACAAAAAAAGAAAGTATAATTTTATGTGGTCTCTCAATATTGCGGATTTTCACTCAGTCAGGTGGGTCTGGACCATATACCCCAAGATAAAAGGGACTCACTGCACTTCTGATGTTTTGGTCACTTTTTATAGTGTGGGGCAAAATATAAGAAGCAGCTCTGACTATATTGCAGTCCAGTCACAAAACCCAGAACAAATATACACATGAATTGTTAACTTAACACCACTTGAGATAAAACTGAGGATCATTATCTTTGGAAAAGCACCAATTTTAACTGAACTAACTCAATTGCACGCATGCCCAATGTATTTTGACAATGAACTTGAAATATAAACGAAATAACAAACCTGCAAGGCTACGAGGATATTAGCGAGGGCCTGCCCGTACGTGTCGTGACAGTGCACCGCCAGGGCGTTGATTGGCACCTCGCGGCTCACCGCTATCAGCATTTCCTGCATGCTGCCTGGAGTGCCCACCCCAGTAGTGTCGCCAAGGGAAATCTCATAGCAGCCCATGGAGTACAGACACTTTGCTACCTGCAGAAACACCAATACTGTACAAGCTGGTAGTCGTGACTATGCTTGCATCACATACAAAGACATACATATTTATTGTATAGCATCCACAGTGACGTTAGGATTAGAAAGCAACAAAATTGTTACGATGAGTGTGTGTTGTCTCAAACAACTTCTAAATCTATGATAAAGTTCTTGTGAGCATATAGCTGTTGTCTGTGCATTGTTAGACAACATTTCGACGAAGAAAATGGAGTTTAAATTCGCACCGCTGCTCCCTCTCCTCACCGCCAGTCAGTCCTAAGGTACGGCTGACGGCTGGTATGAATCTTTGAGGACTAGCTGCGCTATTCTCTTCCGCAAAAAAAAAAATATTGCACTCACAGAGCCACACAGATGTACAAAGACTGCGTCACCTTTACGGCTGGACATTTGTCTGCACAACAGAGCGTTGCAGTCCGGCACGGTAGCAGACAGACGAGCCGAAAGTCCTCTGTAAATTGGCCGATAAGAAAACGAGATGCCAAAAACGTGTGATGAGTGATTAGTCGACCTCAAGCGTTAAATGGTTGATGTGGAGTCGTAAAGTCGACTAGTGGATTAATCGGTTCAACCCGTAATGTGGGATCAATAAAGAGCATTAAAAGGATTACGATAGGTGTAGCATGTTATGCACACAGGCAATGCTGCTGACCGTAATTATCTTTCTGTGACTCCAATAATTACAATACTTACGTATGTGCTTAAGTGTGCTGTGATATATTATTCAGTGCTATAGTTCTCAATTCTCAGTAAGCTTCTTTTGGGGCATTTTGGTTTAGGTCATTGAAAAGTGTACTTTGTAATATTGTGTCAGCCCCCGTCACCATGACAATACAGAAACATGGACTTGAATTTTAAGCCTCGTTAAGCATGATTAACAAATATAATTGAGAACTCACATGTGCAACTTTTTCAGGGTGAACCTTGCCTTCGTATGGGCAGCCAAGAACACAAGACACATAGCTGTAAGGGACAACAAAAGCTTGTGCATTAATTGATAAAGCAGACAATTCCGAAAGTATAAATATTTGTTTTAAGCTGCCGGTCATCTTACCCTCTTACTGGCACGCCAACCTCTTTCGCTGCTTTCACGACCTCGTCAAAGCGGCGTAAACTTTCGTCCACTGAGCAGTTTATATTCTTATTACTGAACAGTTCGGACGCAGCACCAAATATGGCGACCTCGGAGGCTCCAGCCTTCACCTTTGATGAAGTCGGGGTCGGGAAATACCATTGTAAGCTGTAAGCATGACGAAGGCACTGATGGAGAAGGTGTGCTCGATACCCACAGCAGCCTGGAAGCCCTTAAGGTTGGGAGTGAGGACCGGGTAAGACACCCCAGGTTTCCTACAGATCCCCTTCATCACCTCCACCTGGTCCGCCATCTGAAACAGGGAACGGCAACACCGAAACAAATTGGTGCAAATGTTCATTGGTGGGATGAGTTTCAACGCTGCTGTGTACAGCCGTGACACCATGTAGCATGTGAATCACTATGGAAGGAGAAACTTACTTGTGGAACCCACTTGGGTGATACAAAGCTGGTGGCTTCTACTACTGACAGACCTGACTCTGACAGCATGTCAATCAAATGGATTTTGGTTTCTGTTGGAACGATAGCCTGACAAAGAAAAGAGTGAAATGATTTTTTTGTTCTTTTTTCTAAACTCAAAAAAAACCATTTGAAACTGAAAGACAGAAACATGGAGTAAACATAACATAATACACCACCTTTTCATTCTGAAGGCCATCTCTGGGTCCCACCTCCACTATTTTTACCCTCTCCGGGAGGGTTACACCTGCTCTCATGCCAACCTACTCATAAAATACAACACTTGAAACAGAGCCTGCCAGCATCATTCCTTGCAAAACTCAAGCATTTTCCCTTTACCCCTCATATTTTCTTCAAATTTTGAGGTGCGGTTGGAAATAGTAGAATCAGACCAGAACATCTTTGTTCGAAACCTCTTCATTTGAGAAATACAGGACTACGAAACTTTCAGCTAATTAGCGCTACCTCTCATCTTTAAACATCTATCTTTGAAACTGAGACAAATCATGGTAGCATTTTAAAGCTCTGTCATAGCGCTACAAAACTGATAAAAATGTTCTTTTATTAAGTCAAGCATGACTTTACAAAAATTAAAGGTGGGTAAAAAAAATATGTATCTCTCTTAATTTTTCTCAAAATAATATTGTAGTTCGTTGTAGATGTGGAGAATCTTATTTTTAAATATTGTGATGGGCACTAAAAGTTCCTGAGAAAATAAATAATTCTGTACAATAGTGTATCCCAACCTTTTTTGAGCTAAGGCACCTATTTAAATTAGAAAAATCACATAGCACGCCACTAAACAAAAGTGTTAAAAAAGTATTAATACTAGGGTTGGGCATCGTTTGAATTTGAGTGATTCCGGTTCCGATTTCGGTTCTTTATTTCAATTGCGGTTCCAAACGTTTCGCGATTCCGATTCTTTTCGGGGGCTGGGTCCAAAACGTTTGCATGGTGTCCAAATTATGGACATCCATTTTATCCGCAGCACAGACTAAAATGAACATTTGACTCGAGGTTCTTTATAACCAGCATCAATATCAAACCTATGAACTAAAAGGCAATGTGTGTGGAACTAACCCAATTGACTTAATATTCATTAATTAATCTTTCAGCTAAAAATTAAATATAGCATTGTTAAAATAGTTATTTGGGACTGTTTCATCACATCAAATGGTTTATATGTGCAAGTTTTAACTTGACTTCCTGTTTTAAGTTTGTAGCCTTTTATTTTGAAGGGTACGCACCGGAACTCAGCATTTTGGCACAAAAAGTTTTTTTTTTTTTTTTTTTTTTAATGGATGGAACCAATTGCTATAAAACGCTGATTCCTCTTGCTACGCACCAATGAGGCACAAGGTTAGTGTTTGTGATACTGTGAGACAATGTTTATGTGAATTATCTTCCAATTCATTGTGATGTAACGTTGCTACGGTGAAGTTTTAGCCCAATGTTAAGGTTTTTTTGTTTGTTTGTCATTGCCGCTTACGTTGGTTTGAAGAACAAAATAAACATGAAAAACCATCAGTGCAAGCAACCGTTTACCTTGTTAGGTGTCTCAATGTTGGCATAGACATATTTTATTGTTTCACTCACCCAATTGACTGAGAGTGGACTTCATTGAAGCTCCGCGCGGTGTAGGCTGAGGCTCGGAGTATGTCAGGCGCTACACGTCGTGAAAGCCTCCTTTTGCACAATATAATCTTATTCCAAGTGTTGCACTGTGGCGACTGGTCATTCATTTTAACAAAGTTAAAACGCACTTTTGTTCGCCGCTACCACCGTTGGGCACAAGCACGTCTTTGTGCGCGTTCTTCTTTGTTGGTTTTTGCTGCGTTTTCGTTGGTTTTTGCCACTTCTTCTTCGTGGTGGGCGGACTGTAAGCATCGAAACTGGGAACCAACATTTTTTAATTTGAACGGTTCCGGGAGAACCGGAACGTTAGTCCCGGTTCCAATCGGTTCTCGATACTCGATTCCCAACCCTAATTAATACTGAAATAATGACTGTCTCAAATGTATAATAATAATAATAATGCTTTGGACTTGTATCGCGCTTTTCAAGGAACTCAAAGACGCTTTACAATTGCACACATTATTAATTCGTTCCACAGTTACACCTTGGTGTTGGTAAGCTACAGTGCCATGAAAAAGTAATGGCCCCCTTCTCAAATTCTTATATTTTTGCAGTTTCCCCACTTCAATGTTTAAGATCATCAAACAAATGTAAATATCAGACAAATATACCACAAGTGAACTTAAAATACTGTTTTTAATTAGTGATTTCATATATTAAGGGGGGGTGGGGGGGGGGGAGAATTCAAAGTTACCTGGCCCTGTGTAAAAAAAGTAATAACCCCCCTTGTTAAATCATGAATTAATTGTGGCTAATCACAGTTTTTGGTTAATTTGCACTGATCACACCCAAACCTGATTACCTCCAGACCTGTTCAATCAAGAAATTACTTAAATAGAACCTGTCTGACAAATTAAGTCGAACAAAAGATCTCAAAAAGCTGCAACAAATTGCCACAATCCAAAGAAATTCAGAAACAGATGAGAAACAACATAATTGACATCAATCTCGAACGGATTACAAAGTCATTTTTAAAGCTTTCGGACTCCAGCGAACCATGGTGAGCGCGATTATCCACAAATGGAGAAAACATCAAACAGTGGGGAACATTCCCAGGAGTAGCCAGGTATGAAAATGACCCCAAGAGCATGGTGACAACTCCTCTAGGAGGTCACAAACTCGGGACAACATCTTAAGAACTGCAGGCCTCAGTTAAGGTCAGTGTTAATGACACAACAATGTGAAAAAGACTGGGCAAAAATGGTATCCATGGCGAGTTCCAAGGCGAAAACGACTGCTGACCAAAAAGAATATAAAGGCTCGTCTTACTTTTGCAACAAAAAAAAGAAAACATCTGAATAATTCCCAAGACTTCGGGGGAGAAAATTATGTGGACTGACGAGATCAAAGGTGAGCTTTTTGGAAGGTGTGTGTCTCCTTACATCTGGCGTAAATGTAGCACAGCATTTCAGATAAATAACATCATATCAACAGTCAAACATGGTGGTGGTTGTGTGATGGTCTTGCGCCGCTTTACTCCTTCAGGACCTGGACAACTTGCTGTGACTGATGGAACGCTGAATTCTGCTCTTTAACAGAAAATCCTGAAGGAGAATGTTCAGCCATTTTGTGACCTCAAGTTGAACCACACTTGGGTTCCGCAGCAGGATAGCAATCCAAAACACACCAGCAAGTCAACTTCTGAATGGCTTAAAAAAACCAAAATGAAGCTTGTGGAGTGGCCTAGTCAAAGTCTAGACTTGAATCTGATTAAAATATAGTGGCATGACCTTAAAAAGGCTGTTCACACAGGGACCCTTTTTTCCCCCCTTAATAAATGAAATCACCATTTAAAAACAGCACTTTAACTTCACTTGGGTTCTATTTGTCTGATATTTACATTTGTTAGTTGATCTTAAACATTGAAGTGGGGAAACTATGCAAAAATCTAAGAATTTGAGAATGGGGGCAATACTTTTTCACAGCACTGTACTTGTGTAGCCACAGCTGCCCTGGGGCAGTCTGATGGAAGCGTGGCTGCCATTCTGCACCTACAGCCCCTCCGACCGCCACCAAACATCCAACCACATTCATTCACCCTCACAATCACAAATTGACTTACTCCATTTAAAATCTGGGCAAGTTCAATTTAACACAAAGATGACATACTCGCAGAAAGCCATGATTTCTGTTGTATCAACCTCAACAGGTGGATAGAGGTTTAATGTAACGTCTGCATTTAATTGTTCATCCCATCACTACTTAACTGGCGTAGAAAGATGACCATGGATATATTTGTAATTAATTAACACTATTTTTTGAACCAATTAGTGTACCACGGCACACTGATTGGGAATCAGTGTACAACGGTCATTCGCAAATCAGCAATCCATGTACAATATAATCAACGGAAAGACAAATACTACTGCAGTGGCACACATTACCATGATTATCATGTGTAACTTTTCAGGACCATGTTAGTAAGTGGGAGGGTAACTAATAATCATGATAAAAGTTGATCATTTGGCAGTGTTTTCACTTGATTTGACCTGTCTTGGACAATGTTATATACATTTAGAATTTTCTATCCCAATATGTAGGTATGTTACTAAATCCAGAAAACCGGCCACCATTTTCTTTCCATTTCGGTGTGCCAGAAATCTGATAGGTGAATTTAAAGGAGGGTCCCCAAAATCT
This sequence comes from Phycodurus eques, assembly GCF_024500275.1. Taxonomy (NCBI): domain Eukaryota; kingdom Metazoa; phylum Chordata; class Actinopteri; order Syngnathiformes; family Syngnathidae; genus Phycodurus; species Phycodurus eques. The sequence continues at coordinate 16,596,273 of NC_084538.1, read as the reverse complement.
CGTTTTCTCATTGTGTCAAAGTTGTTGCTCCTGTTCTTTTCAGATTACGTTGTTGGTGAATCCCTTTACCACCTCGTATTTTAAAATGAATTTTTCAATTCAGATGAGATTTTCTGTGGTTCTGACAAAGATTAAAATGTTCCTCGATTTCAGCTTTGAAAATCACACATTCATAGGTTTTGGTGACGATAGATAACTAGATGGTAGTGAGTCATTATTATTATTATAAACTTCTGTGAATTTTGAAGTAATTCTGACTCATTGCTTGCTCTCAGTTTGATCATGAAAAGAAGATGCTCAGACGGCTCGAGCGGACGTCGCACTGTTATAACGTCACATTTTCTTCTCAACTAATAAGAAACATCCGGGCACTTTTCTAACAAAGAGTCAAGGTTTCAGTCACACATTTCCTAATTTACACTGATTTTTGGGCAGAGCATTTTGGGAAATGTTCAACATAAAAAGTGGCAGAAAATCCTTCATTCTTATCCGATTCTTACAAACAAGGGCTCATTTTATTCCTATAGCACTCTTCTATCCAACGATGTCGTCTATATTGATATTAAGGTATTTTGAAAATTTTAGTAACATACCTACAATATGGAGGATACATTATCTTATTCTTTTCAGTTTACACAGCACAAACTACTCCAACTCAATTCAGAGCGAGAATGATTTTTATTCCAGGCATTTGTCTACAAACTCAGATGTTGGAGAGTTCTGAGGTTTATGTCAAAATTAATTTCCTGTATTAGAATTTAGCAGTGCCGTGTGCTACTTTCTTTTCAAAACGTCAGACACAAGAGAGGCCGTCTCGAGACAGGCTCTACAACCTGCTGGGCGACCAAATCCACACACAATGTGCGCTAACCTTCGCTGCGGAGCTGAACGACAGGTACTGATGTCCCATTGCCGCTGAGCTAAATGCACTTCTGTTTACAAGCCTCCACACGGCCGCCATGTTGGTCCGGTCTCCAGACTGAAAACGCTTCTTCTTCTGAAGAAACACTTGACCTGATGAGTAGCGCCCGGGCGCCATCCGGTGGCCACAAATTGGTTGACGCGCTCATTGATTTAATCTTATTTCTTTCAGTGCAGCCTCTTGGTGCTTTATCATCACTTCGTTAGAGATCACCATCAGAGATCGCGAGGCAAGACACGGCTAGAAGAAGGCTGTGGCCCTCTTCGTTTTCTCGTTTTTGCTTAGGAACTTTTCTTTCACAATTTAGCCGAGCGAGATGAACCGGAAGTACTTGGAGGATAGGGCGTTCGAATGAGCAACCGTTACGAAAGGAAATGAGATACGTTACCCACAGTCCTTTACGACAGCAATATTTAAAGCAACAGACCACCGACGGGGAATTTCACGGAAGAGATTGAAAAAATAATGAAATACAACTTTTATTTTAGTAAAAATAGCACCGAACTCTGCGATTTGCCTGACGACCAATTCAGGGTGTACGCCGCCTCTCACGCGCAGTCAATTGGGATAGGCTCCGGCATACCCGTGACCCTAGTGAGGATAAACTGCACGGGAAATGGATGTAATTGTTTATATTAATTTACACCCCCCCCCCTGTATTACCACAATAGTATATATCCACAAACGTCCGCTGGGAATACATTCTTCGTGAACAATGGCAATGTAAACAAACGTACAAATTTGGCTCAGTAAATGTAACACTAACATTACTATCAATACAGAAAAAAGAACAGTCGGCACAAAATATCAAATACAGAAACATGGGCCGGAAAAGGACAGAAAATAAAGAAAGCAAGCTAGAGATTATTTTCCAATTATTTTTTTTATTATATAACATATACGAACAAAATCGCCATGGGGTGGCATACAATCATTGGCAAAAAAACAACAACAGATTATTGTATTGCAAAAGTACAAGAGCACATAGATCCAAGATCCAATTTAAAGTATAAAATGGAACATTTTCTTCATTCCGTTACTGTATCGTTACTGCCAAACAAATCATGCGAGTAACTTGCTGTTACAACATCATGGGACAAACCAAAAGTAACAACAACTTGAGCTCTCTTGCTCCCTCTTTTTGTTCTGTCACATCAATAAATTTGCCCTAACAGAGAGCGATCAGTAAACCAATTAGCCAAAGGTGGGAGTATTTGTTATTATAATTTGTAATAATATTAATTGAGCATCTCTTTAAATTTGAATCTATGTTTTCCATGTTAAAAGCTAGTTGTCAAGCTATTGCAAATATGTGCAGCTTCCCCACTTGAAAGAGATTGATTCAGCGACGGCATTTTCATTTTATTTTAGCATACAGTAGTTTGACAGTTCATCAAGAAGTTTCATTCCTTAAAATTGTCTCTCGCAATGAGGGAATTTTAAGTGCCTTATAATGTGCATTTTGATTATATTTAGGCTGTTGAGAAATATCTGAGAAAATAACAAGAGAAAATATGTTATTGTAAGTAAGTGTAAGTAGTAAAAGAGAAAAATAATACACAAATTTGTAATTTCTATAACATCAAGCTCCAGCCTTAGATTTATTAATTTTAAAATTTTCTCCACAACAAATGAGGCCGTCACTGTTGTTTTTTCAACGTTTCAGTTAAACATTAAATAATTAATGTATCTACAAGTTCTTATTGCCCTTACCCAAATTTCCCAAACTGTTATGTGTGTTTATTGTTGTGTGTTGCTGTTCGGGGCGTGAGAGCAATACGTGTGCCGTTGTAGTTAGCGCTGTTAATTCCGAGGGGCTTTGAATGCATCGCCCCGCACACTGTGGGGGGAAAAATGGAGTGAGAGAGACTCGAGGTGACCTGATTTTAAACTACTGTTCATAGTTGACCTTGCTCCTCTTCTTTTATTTGTTTATATTAATTTAAAAACAGTTTCACCTGATTTCTGGCGCCCCCTTGAGGCCACTACACCCTTCGCATTTGCTAACCCCGGCCCTGTGCATTTTGATTGGCTGTAATCGGCGACCTTGCAACACTGCGCACAGGCGATTAAAATTTTGAATCATGGCAAAACCAGTGGCCCACTAATCTGCCACTCATGAAAATAGTTCTCTCATTTTGAATGTGATTCCTGCAATATGTTCCAAAAAAAGATGGGACAGGGGCAACAAAAGACTTGGAATGTTGAAGAATGCTACAAAAAACAAAAAAACAAAAAAAAACACCCGTTTGGAACATTCCGCAGTTCACTTTGTGAACAAAACTGCATGAGCAAATAGTCTAACAGTGTAAAAACTAAATTTGTCAACGCACAATCGCAAGGAATTTAGGGATTTCATCATCTGCGGTCCATAACAATAAAATATTCAGAGAATCTGGAGAAATCTCCGCACATAAACGACGAGATTAAATGCCTGTGACCTTCAATCCCTCAGACGGCACGTCATTCAAACCGGCATCATTGGGTAAAGGATATTGCCATGTGGGCTTAGAAACACTTCAGAAAACCTTTTTCAGTTAACACAGTTTGTCCTCGGTTCTCAAACACTTATTGTTGAGTGTTGTTAAAAGGAAAGGTGTTCAACATGCTGTCCCATCTTTTTTTGCAACTTGCATCAAACTCAAAATGAGTGAACATTTGCAAAAAACAACAACAAACAAACAAGTTGATCAGTTTGAACATTAAATATCTTGTTGTATTCAATTGAATATAGCTTCATAAGGATTTTCATTGTATTCTTTTATCCATCCATCCATTTCCTTTACCGCTTATCCTCACTAGGGTCGCAGGCTGCTGGAGCCTATCCCAGCTCTCTTCAGGCGGGAGGCGGGGTACACCTTGAACTGGTCACCAGCCAATCGCAGGGCACATACAAACAAACAACCATTCGCACTCACATTCACACCTACGGGCAATTTAGAGTCCCCAATCAACCTACCATGCATGTTTTTTGGGATGTGGGAGGAAACCGGAGTGCCCGGAGAAAACCCACCCAGGCACAGGAAGAACACACAGGCGGGGCTGGGATTTGAACCCCGGTCCTCAGAAATGCGAGGCAGATGTGCTAACCAGTCGCCCACTGTGCCGGCTGTATTGTTTTATAATTTCTTTTATTTACATTTTTTATTTTACACCCCATCCGAACTTAATTGGAATTGGGATCTCTGTAGATAATTATTCTGCTCCAGATGATGTGTGTGGCATAGTTGTGTACTTTTATATTGCATTTTTGTGTAGTATTCTTTGCTTTCTTTAACTGTGACTTAATATGGGTGGTATTAAGAGGTGGATTGTCGGTTTAGTCACGACTAAAGGCCTAGGTACTAAATGCACGGTCCTCCACTGCTGTATCCCTTCAAGGTCTTAACTCCCCAAGACTTCATTCAATTCATCCATCCATCCATTTTCTGAGCCGCTTCTCCTCACTCGGGTCGCGGGCGTGCTGGAGCCTATCCCAGCTGTCATCGGGCAGGAGGCGGGGTACACCCTGAACTGGTTGCCAGCCAATCGCAGGGCACATAGAAACAAACAACCATTCGCACTCACAGTCACGCCTACGGGCAATTTAGAGTCTCCAATGAATGCATGTTTTTGGGATGTGGGAGGAAACCGGAGTGCCCGGAGAAAAACCACGCAGGCACGGGGAGAACATGCAAACACCACACAGGCGGGGCCGGGGATTGAACCCGGGTCCTCAGAACTGTGAGGCTGACGCTCTAACCAGTCGGCCACCATTCAATTCATTTCAGTTAAAATGTATTTTACATGTAATATTATGAATTGTAACTTCAACAGAAAAATCAGACTTTAGATATATAAAGTCTCCATGGATTTTAGGATGAAATTTCCAGTCATGGAAGTCTACAAAAATATCTTTAATGTGTCCAAAAAAACCAATGTGAATTGCCTCAATGTCATAGTGCATATTATAAGGTAGACTTGCGATGACATATGGTTAAAAACAGAAGGGTTCATATTGTTCAGTTCTACATTAAACAGTCCTCTATGTTTTATCTTGTTCAACTGTTATCTTTTATCAGAGCGGAATGTCTCCAAAAGTGAAAAAAGTTTTCTGTTTATACAAAAATTGTATGTAACAATTTGGTACTTAAACACAGCAAAAGAAACACTCAAGACGCATGCTTTAGATACTGCATATACTTAAGGAGGATGTCACAATAGTAAAAAGATTGCTTTGAAAGAATTGATCAGCCAGTTATATTACAGTAAAAGAATAATACAGCATATCATAGTAAGTCATGAGGTTATATACACACACACGCGCGCGCCCACACACATACACACACTTTGGTCCAGTTTCACTGCAGCTCCTCATCACTGTCATCCACTTGTTGAATGATGAGGTCAGCCCCCGAGTCTTCGGCCAGGTCATCATCATCGGTTGCCATCCAGGCCCTGTTACTCTGCTCCTCCTCGCCATCCACACCCAGTAACAGAGCCGGCTCCTCGTTGCTTCCCTCTAGACTTTCCATGGGCACAGTATCGCGACCCACTTCGTGGACGCACAGGGGGCACATGCGGTAACGCCGTGTGCCCTCACACACCACCTGCCCGGAGTCTTCAGTCACTGGACACTTGCACCTCCTGCACACCAGCTTCCTGGCTTGATGAATCTAAAAACAACAAGTCGCACCCATCACAGGATATCGTCATTTAATTTGGTATATCTGCTACTGTGTTATTTAGCACAGATCATTTTACACTTGAGACTATGTGAGTCCTGGGATGCACAGGTCATGGAAACAATGAGTCCCAACCAGGGAACAATGAGTTACTGTAACTTATCATTACGGAGTACGGATACAGTAATCCTCCGCTATATCACGGTTCTTGCGTCGCGGTCCCGCTATATTACAGATTTTTATTACGGTTGTTACTCTATTTTTTATACTGTTTGTATAATATTTTTGTGTTATCCATTGCTTCTTGCTCTCTTTGAATATATGATGTGTTTAGGCCTGTCACGATAGCAATTTATTTTAGGATGATATATTTTCCCAAACATTATCACGACAAACAATAGTATCGTTGATGGTTTTTATGCCACTAAGAATAATGAACACTGACACTGTAATGTAGAACAATAACCAAAATAAAATATCTTGGATAAAAATATAAATGAAACAAACTCAGGCTCTGTTCACCAAAATTGGACTTGAACATTTGGCAGCAGCATAAACACTCATTAATGCATTAACAGGCAATATACTGAACAATATCAAGTTTCCAGTTGGTTAGGAAAATGTGCCATGTGGAAACATTAATAACAACACAACAAGTAGATCAAAGCAACTTGTTTTGATTCAAGATTTGTACTACTTTTCAAAAGTCTGCAGCCTTTCTTTAAACACTGCTTTGTCACCATGTTCAATGGCTACATCTCTTACAATAGCGAGTAACGCTATACTGTAATGTGAACATACGTACACCATACGTACACACTGTCACATTTGTATTTGCATTGTTTGGGCAAAGAGTTACATAACTGCAAGCTGCCGGGAAATGTTCAACCGTGTTTTTTGTTCCCACATGAAGAAATTGTGTGGGATGGTTGTGTTTAGGATGGATTTTGTCACATTCAGGTTTTAAGTTGTGTTGTCTTTGTTGTGACTTCATACAAATTTGACACATCTGCTCGTTGGTGTTAGTGGGATGGCCGTGTCCATCTGGCTTGAATCCAAAATGTTCCCAAATCGTCATGGTGGCGTCAGGCTTTGTAACTAATTCCAATTATGCCGCTCAATGCTGTAACTGTGCAGCTACCAGCTTGCCGTCATAAAACTAAGCTTTGAGTATGCGAGTGGCCGCATTTCAAAAGCACGCACACGCATGCACAAACACCAAAGGCATGAAAAAGGTGACCAAAAAAAAAAACACTGTTGGGGGGTCTGGGAGATATTTTAAAACATTTTAACATAAATTAAGCAATCTGGAACAATAACGCAAAAAAAATATATATATATATATATTTAAAAAAAAAAATTCCTCCTTAAATTGCGCACCTGTACGCACCCTCTTTTTTTTTTTTTTTTTGCTGCACCATTCAGATATAAGGGTGCAGACACGACCAAATTAGTCGCACTCTAGAGTCCTGTCTCGTCAAAAAAAATCCATACGCCGGATTTCCAGCACCACGGCGGAGTAGTAAGTCATAGCTCTGCATCCTAAAACGCAGATTGATAGTACTTTACGTGTCCCTGCTAATTTTTGTGCATCTCAAATGCGGGGCGCACACAAACGAGATCCCCGTTTAGAAACAACATACAGTATATACTACATGGCCAAATTATAGGTTAGGCTGAGTTCCTCCCGTCAATCCCAATTGTTCTTTTTTACCTTCCAAAAAGTGTGAGGAAGGGCCTTTTTTTTCCGAGCATGACTGTGCCCCAGTGCGGAAAGCAAGGTCCCTAGAGGCATGCTAGGGATGACTTTGCGGTGGAATTCTTCCATTAAGAGTCCTGACTTCAACCTGTCAAACATCTTTGGGATGATCTAAAACAGAGATTGAGCTCCCGGCCTGACAATCTGGACAAATGGACAATGATTTTTTTAAACCTTGAAGTAAGTTTTCCTTAAAGATTGGAAGCTGTATTAGCTGCAAAAGGGGAACCGATCTTTCTACTGGTGGTCATGGTGGTTTCCCAGTACCTTTGCCTTAAAAAAAGAATCCTGAACCTTTGCCATACCGTCTCAAAGTGGCTGCGCAGGTGCTCCAGGCGAGTAAATCGCTTACTGCAGGCTTGACAGGGATACGGCCTCTCACCAGTGTGACAGCGCAAGTGACGCTTTAGGTCTGCCTTCCTTTTCACCGTGTGTGTACAGAAAGGGCATTTGAAGCGCATAGCATTGGATTCTGTAAAGCAGAAGGAGAAGATGTTCACTTTTTGTTAATCCATGGAATCAACATTTTTGCCCTATTGATATCAATCTCATTTCTCTCCACAGCATTATGCTTACCATTGTCATTAAAGTGTGCAACAACACCCACAATTGGTGGTAAATTGGCATAAAGCTCATCAGCCTTCTCCGCCTTTACTGTGCTGGCCTCCTGGATGTCTTCGTCTTCATGCTGGTTAGAGTGGGTGCTGTTGGTCGCCTTCCTCTTATTTGCACCTTTGGTACGCCGCCTCTCTGACACTGGCAGAGTATACAAAGGGTCCTGGGGATCTTCTGACTCTGTGTTGAGCTCATTGGTGGGACTACTTGGCTCAGTCTTCAGAGCTGAACCTGAAATGTCTTGCTCCGAGTCCTTGCCCATGTAGCTAGACTGGGATCTGGAGCTGTCCCTGGTCCAAAGTGCAGGTGGTGGACTGTCAGAACGTGGTTCTGGCTCCTGCTGTTGCTGCTGCTGCTCTACAGTCTCCTCTCCAGCCCCACTGGTAAAGCTGCACGTCTCTGACAAGCTGTGACAACGATCACTGTCTTCATCTTTCACACTGATGTCCAAAGATGATTTGATGAAGTTCTTGCAGTAGTTGATGACATTGTTCATCTGCAGGTAACTGGCCGCAGACATCACCTCAATCACATTTTGACCAGAGAGGTCCAGCTGGCCCGAATAGATGAAATCCAGGATGACTGTGAAGATCTCGGGGCTGAAGGAGTCAAAGGTGGCATTAGCGGACTCCGGGATGCCATCAGGGCCCTGGGTCAGCAGCATGCGGAAGTAGCCGCTGCTGGCGCACAGGACGTTGCGGTGGGCCCTGAAGAGGTGGCCCTCCACCAGCACGCTGAAGTCACAGAAGAGCTCTTGACGTCTCTGCTGGTTGAGCTGCTTTAGCAGGTTGGTTTGGTGAGCCACTGTGATGTCGGCCGTGTTGAACCATCTCTGAGGCTGCCTGCAGGACACAACAATGCATGACAGTTTCGTCATCACTTACACTTAGCATCAAGCACTTGGTTCAGTGCACATGTATGTGCAGTGTTTGCAGTTGACTGAAGCAAAACTATGGACTCTTGAGGCATCATATCGAGTCTAATGGCTGTCATGTTCACCTTGAACTTAGGACCACTTGTACAATTTAATGAGCCAAAAAAACAAGAGCTGTATAAAACAGATGGGGTGTTGGAGCCAAATAGTTTGATTGACTTACGCTATTTAAATGATACTACAGGATGTAAAAGTAGAAATGTGTCTGTATTACATTGAGCCATGTCTTGACCAAAGACTTGGTTAAGGGGGCAGGAAGTTCAGAGATGGAAAGATGATCCAAAAACTTGTATATTATGTTAATTAAGCATATATATTGCCCATAGTTGATAGATACTTGTATTTCTTCTTCTACTACTACGACTCTTACTTCTTTGTATTTTCAGGCAGATCAGTCTTGGTACAATGACAGACATGATCAGTGGAGATATCGCTACGTGCGTGATGTGCTGTGTTGGCAATCTCGAGTACACCAGACGCATTAAGAGTGGTAGCGGTATGCACACACATGCCATTTTCCCCCCTTGTCATGTGTGGGATCTCGAAGATTTACCCCCAAAAATAAATAAATAAATAAAATAAAATAAAAATAATTAACTTGTTAAGTGTGTACGCTGCTTTATCTGTCCTGGGGTGGCGCTAACCGTGTGACCCGGAAAAGGAAGCAGTTTAAAAATAAATAAATTAATTAATTAATCAATAAAATCGATGGATTTTAGGCTAGAAGGAAGGAAGGAAGGAAGGAAGACCCATGGATGAATGGGCCTATTGTGAGGGCCATTGGTAACGCAGTGGTTCATAGCTGCCATTTTTGCAGCAATATAAAGAACAACTGCATTACAGTGAGAAGGGTTAATAATACCACATGTTGGTTACCTAGGCCAAATGCAGTACACCACTGGTAACCACAACCATATATCGATTGTTAAATAAACACCTCTCTAAAGCGTCCATGAAAACTTAGCATCATTATCTACAAATAACACTTGTCATGATTTTCATTAGATTATGCCAGTGTGTATAAAGTATGCGTCTAAATGTACCTTGCTAATCCTAAACGATGCTGTTGTCTGTACTTGGACTATCCTGCAGACGCGCCGCCTATAGTCGACCTAACTGTGGACGCCCATTGGCTAAAGCCGCCCTCAATCAAACGGCGTCATCTCCTGGGCTCCACCCGACACCAGGCAGGGAGCTTCGGGTGACAAATCCTGTAATCACCCTTAATGGAGGCGCGTTGCACGTCGAATATGTGATGCCACAAACATTCTACAGAATGGGGAGAGGCAATACAAGATCGTGAAGAGGCACGATCTTTAAATACACTCAACCAAATTTATACTTTTTAAAAATTATTATTATTAACAGTAACCTATTTTCCCATCCGCGTGTCGACTACGACACACATTCATTATTAATTATGCGATCCAGCCTGCATCGCCCGATAACCCACCCGCCCGTATTAGACCCAGAAGTCTCAAATCTTTAACAGAGGAACGTATTATGAGGTCAATATATTGAAATTACAGCTCATCCACGCGTGGGAGCTGCAGAGCGTCGTATGAGTGCGGTAGTCCTTGTGAGGGTAACGCGGGCAGTGGCGCACCAGAACAGCCCACTGTGTCCTGGAGCGACGCCCACTTCAGGCTCCGACCAGCACACAATGGAAAATAAACCTCCGAACAGAACGTACTTGTGGCTAGTATTCATATGTATTCTTGGAAAACCCGTCTACGGGTTATACGTGCTAAAACACCCGCTTTTATTCGAGTGGAACCCCCCCCCCCCCACCACCACCACCACCACCACCCACCCTGTGATACTTCTCGCTGGAGGTCCGGAGCACGGCGAGCAGCGGGGAGGATTTGCCTCGCTTACCCGAATGCAGCGACTCTCTCCCGGCGCGAGCCTTCGTCAGGACCCGCTTACGCCCCTCGCCGTGATACCCGCGAACAAATCCATCGATACTCACTGGTGGTTGGCTTCACCCGACGCCCGATAGAGTCTGTTCTCCCCCTCGTCCGTCACAATATCCATTTTTTGGATTCCCTGTAGTTTTTTTGGGGCCTTTTCTGTCGATCAGGGTCCACAGTCAGCCACTTCCTGCTCAGCCCTAAAGACCGAAACCCGGCGAGAGAGAGACTGGAGCGCTGTGCTGACGTGGGTGTTTTATTAACTGGGTGCCCGAGGGTTCAAGGAGCCATTTAAAGCCCCAGCGCCGCGCTTAGGATATTCTTTTGCATGCACAATATCTCATTTGTGTTAAGAATTAAAATACTTCTATTATGTCAACACCCTTCAATAGTATTCAAAATACGTAGCAGATTTCCCAAAGCAATCTGGAGTGGCCCTCGAAAGTGTAAGTATTGACGTTCGAAGGAAGCTGACGACAACAATAATACATGCTCACTTTGTTTTCATTAGGCGGCTAGATTACGCAAAATGTGTGAAACAAACCTTCAATTTATGCAAGAAAATGTATTCATGTACAGTACTTTATTATTCATGATTATGGCTTGGAGATCAGTACAGAAAGAGAAAACAAACAAACAAACAATATGGAGGCAAGAGACACGGATAAAAACAAAATGATGTTTTCAACAATCTCATTTTACAAGTGATGGGATGCTAACCCTAATTAGGGCACCTTTTCCATACAACATCGAATTTTAAAATCACACCCTTGACAGTTATTGGAGTATATAAGAATAATTTCCGCAGACATACCATAACATTATATTCAACATTTTAAAAAAATATCACTGTTTTAGCAGCCATGACATTTTCTATTTGCTCAACTAAGGCATGTAGGGTTCATTTTAAACAACAACTTCAATAACCAAAGTCTTATGTTTCCTGTCCAATTGGTTAAAACCATCATTCATATCCCCTTACTTAATATGAAAAAAATAAAATAAAACTGTGTGCTTTGGCCCTTTGGTTTAGCAATTCTAATAAACTGGAATGGGGTCAGGAAGCTGCCTCTTTGGAAAATCCGGTGGGGTTCATCGACTGCCAACGCCAAATATCCTCACCTAGACGCAAACAGATACAGATTACAATATCAGTTTTCTGTATGATACTTTTTGAAATGTAACTTTTAAAAGGAGGAAGTTGTGGGAAAAAATTACACATTCTTTCCAGTGCAAAGTCAGCCTTCCAGCCGAGCTCCTTCTCAGCCAGGCGAGGGTCAGCGTAACAGGATGCCGCATCTCCTTCTCGACGGGGGGAAATCTCGTAGGGAATCTACAGAGAGAGAAGATGGCACCTTCAATTTACAGAAAATTGCGGTTTATTACCGGTTCGGAGTTTAATCAATATGAGACAATGATTTTATTTTGAAGAGGTAAGACTTCCTCTGTAACTCACTTCCTTCCCAGAGGCCTTCTTCATAGCATTTACTATCTGGAGCACAGAGTAGCCTATTCCTGTTCCTAGGTTGTAAACCTGCAGACATAATAAGAATAATAATGCAGCGTTTCTCAACCTTTACTGACCAAAGGCATATACTGTATTTTACATAGGAATTAATCCGAGGCACACCACCAAACAAAAATATCACAAAAATTGGCTCTGCCACCGCACTTGCAGTACGTCGCTAGCATCGATCGTTGAACAAAGACATTGATACAACCTGCCAGAGGGCATCTGGAACGCAGAGACTGTTGATGCTTTTAAATGGAGGCTCAAGACTCACCTGTTTGGTTTAGCTTTTAACAGATTTTGCTATTATTTATTTTGACATAGCTTTGCTTATTCATTTATTTATATGTATTGTAAACTAGCAAAGTCTGTCCTTGCCCAGGATCCTCAGTACCTTGCCATGTCTCTATACTATTAGTCAACAGGTGCCGTTTGTATGTATGGGTGTGCTTTCACATTTATCAAGTGAAATTGGATGATCTTTCATGGCACACTGGTTGGGAATCAGTGCATTAATGCATATCCTACACGCATACTCAACACAATTAACTGGACATGCACCATCAAATGAAATCCAATACAAAACCTGTGTCAAATTCTCTAACTCAGCGATTCTCAACTGGTGGGTTGGTACCCACAAGTGGGTCACAGAGCCATTTTGCGTCGGTCACAGACAGGTTGTAAAAATTACAGGGGATCCTCACTTTACAATGGTACCAACATACAACATTTTGAGGTTAACATATCTCGTAAAAATACGTTTTCATGCAGTGCAAAAAGCCATGCTCAGTTAGTATTGTATTTACTGGTTTTCATTTAATTATTTTATGTTTAAGGCCAACAAATGTTTTTCATACAAATATTTACTGTAATTATGACTTCAATACTGTGTGTACATTGGGTAAATTTATAGACAGTAGCTCGTTTCAACTTGCTTGCAATTTTGGATTATGTCACCACCGTAGGAGCAGTTAAATATTCAACGTCCATTCCAGGTTGAAGTTGCCTTTCATTTGTTTATTTGATTGCATCAGAAATGCTATTACTTTGGGTGCAAACACGATTTACAGCAGTGTTCAAACAGCCTCTTATATAAAAGCGGCCACTGGGGATTTTATATCATAATAATCCAGACTGTTAAAACTGTTATGGTTGGTATGGTCTGCATCCTTTGTTTCCCATTCCTACAATTGAGAACCAGTACTGTAACTTTTGTTTGTGTTAAATTTGTTTGACATGGTCAGAGAGGTTTTTGTCAACCACTTTGCATTACCACCGCCTCCCGGATTAGAGTGGAAAACGACTGAATGTAACCCACCTGTGTCAGTCAACACTGTGTATGTTTTTTTTTATTTTATTTTTTTAAAAAAAAGCAAAGATATTCTGCTACAGCATTCTCATGAGAAAGCTGCACCTTTTCCTGTTTTGTTACCTTGCACCCACAGTTGTCCTCCAGCTTCTTCAGCGCAGCTATGTGTCCCTTTGCCAAATCGACAATATGAATATAATCTCTCACACCTTGAAAGAAAAAATACATGACAAATTAGATTAAAATACTGAAAAAAGATTTCTTTAAAGCATGTTACACACATACCAATACGGGCCGAATTTGAGCATTTCCCATCAAAGTCAGGTCCAATTGTCAAAGACTCTAATCTTAAAGATTATCCTGATTGATTATCCTGTTGTGTGGATTATAGTAAGAGTGATTTTCCTTCCCGAATTGCGGAGAAAACAATCTCGGCTGACAATCTTAAATGTTACAGTTTTTCTTAGTTGCTAAAACACATTTCTTGAAACTGACACCCATTTTTGCAATACCTTCAACACAAATCCAAAAATTCAAGCTAAATTCACAAAACCCCTTATTGTTCCTGCAAACGCATACGCAAACACACTGTATGTGTATGTGTGTACGCACATACATGCATACCTTTTTGTGTACAGCTCTGTATAGAGACATAATGTAAACGTACGTAGTGGAAAAAAAGCAAGTAGGACTACTCGTTCACGTGTTTGAATTTTTGGACTATGGTGGACACAGTGCATCTGCTCAGGTTGAGCTGCACTCACTGCATTCTCATTTCTCTCATTGTCAAACCGAGGAAAAGGGCACGGTCTACAAAAGTTACGCGTATTTCATCTGAAATCCATAATTGTCCTTTGTCTAATACAATACCTACTCTCTCTCTCACGTCCTCCTCGAGCACCTCTTATGCTTACTCTGTCTCTCTGATTGTCTCGAGCCATAGTTAAATTTCAAAAACTAGTGCTCACTGAACTGTTTTATATTGGGTTCTTCACATCATTAGCCACAAGTGTGAACAGTTTTGAGTTGCTGTGTTTAAGTTGAGACAACGGTGCTTTAGTAGAGTTTCACTTTTACTACCTGTGCTTACCATTATGCAACACGTGCATCAGAGTGCAAAATGTGTTTAAGTGGGTGAAAATATGTTGGCAAGTTGCGTCTAACTATGTGAAACGTGCTTAAGGTTCTACCATAAGAGTGATAATTTCAATAAGTGGCACCACAGACAATAGGGTTTTGTGTTTTAACAATTGAGAAATACTGTAAACCTGTTCAATATTTCTGATAGCAAATCCTTATGTGTGTGGTCAACACCAAGTTTGGTCGAGCCACGGACTCTGTAATTGTGACGTTAAACAGAACGATAGTCAAGTAGAAAGCGACCTCAAGCTCGCGCTGTTGCCGGATTTACAAATGGAGGAGCGACTGGTTATGTGGAATTTTTGTAAAATGGGTCTCCCAAGAAAGTCACCACAGTAGAAATGACGAGGAGAAAAGTTCACAACTGCAATGCAGTTACCAGATAAGCTAACAGTTCGCCTACCTTTTTCTATTTTTACCACGACTGCTACTACTCTTTCTTCTTTGTATGGTACGGTATGAATTTATTGCCAGTCCTCAATACTGTATAAGTGGAACATAAAGAGGACCAACATTGTTTCTCAACAGGCAAATGTCACAAAAAACAATACCCCCCCCCCCACCCACAAAAAAAAACAACCTTAAAACAAAGACATAAAACATAAAACCACATCTATGCTGCGACTCATAGGTCAGTCTTGGTACTAGGCAGATATTTGGCTTGGCGTAGGGGGAAGAGTCACAATTGTCAGTGGAGGTACCATTTTATGTGTGGTGTGCTGTGTTTGTCATCACAACAACACGAAATTGCCACAGCAGCAAGAACATGCATGATGATTTTTTTCCTTGTCGTGTGGGGTCGCTCACATTAAAAAAAAAAAATCTGAAAATATATTAAAAATTGCTATATGTGTAGCCTGCCTTAAGCCAGGTAAAAATGTGATATTTGATACCTGTCCCGTCCAGTGTGTCATAGTTGTTTCCAAATATGCTGAGGCACTTCCTTCTCCCAACAGCAACCTATGATAAAGACATGAAGTGATACCACACCATACATCATCTTCTGCAACTAGTAAAAAGACAAATCATAGTGTGCATGTACCTGAGCGACATATGGCAATAAGTTGTTGGGGATACCCTGAGGGTCCTCTCCGATGAGGCCAGAGGAATGAGCACCGATGGGGTTGAAATATCGCAGCAAGACTGAATTCCAATTCTGCTCACATAGAACACACAGCACACGTAAAGACGAACTCAGTTCCTGAATGCACATGTGAACGTCTCTCTACCTCCAGCTCAGTACCTTCTCGGCCTTACAGTGGTCCTTGATCATCTCCTCTATGAAGTACTTGGTCTTGCCATAAGGGTTTGTACAGTTGCCGACGGGGTGCTGCTCGTCAATGGGCAGACGCTGGGGTTCTCCGTACACTGTAGCCGAGCTGCTAAACACCAGATTGTGCACCCCGTGAGCCTGCATCACCTGCAGCACATGCGGTTGCACGCAATCATGACACACATGCAACACAACTGAGGCTTGGCGAGCATACACTTAATCAAGCTACAAGTGCGGGGTCTAGTTGGCTATTTGAACATACAAGGTTAGATTAACATGTTGTTTGCAATCAAACTGTGCTCACATCACAGTGCAGATTGAGTTTGGTTTAACTGACCTCAAGCAGGTTCATGGAGGCGATAAGGTTGACCCTGTAATAGTGTAATGGCTGCTGCGTGGACTCTCCAACAGCCTTCAGGCCAGCAAAGTGGATCACAGCACTGAAAGAATACTGTGATGCACATTAGATTTCAGTTATTCAAGTTAAATTGTCTTCACAGAATAACCCAAAAAAAGAAAGAATTAAAAGGGAGGCACAACAATTTGAGAACATGTTTTTAGTCCTTACTGTGAGAGAAGTGATATTTGCTATAAGAAAGAAAAAAAAAGGTTTTTAAGGAGGGCAGATATTAAAGATGATTTCCGTACAACGGAAATACGCAAAGGAGAATTATGCATGATTTGTAGCGATCAAATATTCTAGATACACTGGAATATGTTAAAAAATTATCTGATCTGAAAAAAAGGAATGAGTTTTAAATTGTTAAAATTTTATATTCTAATATGATTTTTTGATTCCCTTGAAGGACCCAGTCATTACATTTTGATGGGAGCCTGACTGTCCCACACTTTGCAAAGTACTGCCTTTTGAGTGAGAGCAGGGGTACACCCTGGACTGGTTGCCAGCCAATCACAGGGCACACATAGACAAAACACCATTCACATTCACATCTGTGGTGTAGGGAGTATAGAGTTTTAAATGAGCCCAATATGCATGTTTTGGAATGCAGGAGGAAGCAGGAGCACCCGGAGAAAACAGATGTACTACAATTCCTTGTGTATAATGCATATTCTTCCCCTAAAAAAAAAAAAAAAAAAAAAATCATCAAAAATCAATAGTGCGTGTTATTCATAGGTATAAATGGTATAACTGTATACTGCCACCTAGGTGGTGTGAAAAAGGTGTATACTTTCATTCACATTTACACATTTTTATATAGTATTACGACGATAAATGGGCGCTGCTCAACGGAGCATCCTGACGTCCTCGTGTCAGCCGCCATATTCCTATTGTTATCTGTTGCTACTGCAATAGATGGTATAAGTGCTCACTCGTGAGTTTGTTTTACCTTAAACCTAAAGTAGGAAATATCTACTATCAGGTGTTGTTACTCAATCACCTTTAAACAAAAAGTAATAAATGTAGTTAAAGATGTAGGAAACTGTCGAGCAGTGCGGCAGTCCAATGTGAATCAATCGAACGTGAGATTGTGGAGGAAATCAAAGCACAAAAGCCTCAGAGAAAAAGCACATGCAAGACCTTCGGGATGTGGGAAAGTGGCACAGTTTCCAGAAATGGAGGAACTGTATCAGAATATAGCACAGCGGAGGGAAAGTGTGCTCGCTATTAGCACTATCAAACTTAAGATAATGAAGAACAAAGTAACAATTACATTAGTGCATGCACACAGAGCAGAATAATTATTGGTAAAACCTACTAAAACACAGATAATCCGTAATGTTTTGAGCATATGGATCGCAGCAAATGGATGGTGCGCATTATACATAGGTAGACACATTTTCCTGATTTTTGAGGTCCACTTTGGGGGTGCGCAATATACTCAAGAGCGTATTATACACGAGCAATTACGGTAAGCACGGAGAGAACATGCAAACACAGCCAAAATTGGAAGAGACCTGTGAGGTAGACGTGCTAACCTCTAATCCACAGTGCTGCACGTGTTTATACTATAATTATCATTATATATAAGTATCATTATTTTGGTGCTCTGCATTAAATGTAGTAAATAAATATAGCAGCAATTAATGATGTATTTTTATAAATTTGGGGCCAGTAAAGAGTACCGTAAATTGTAGAATTCAGGTACTTGGATGAATTGTGTTGGATGAACGCACTAACCTTTTTGAAAAGTCCATCCAGGCCGGCTCTGTCCAGAAGGTCGAGTTCATAAAACTCAATGCTGGTGTCCCGCAACTTCTCTATCCTAAGTATACTCTCCGGCATACCCCCTTCTCCTACATTCACAACACATACATGCATTGTGAACACATATAATCATAACTGGCGAAAAACACATACACCTATCGCAGCTTACCTCTTACAGCATTGCTGAAATTATCAACCACAATTGGCTGGTAGCCTGCGTCAATAAGCTCCAGCACACAGTGACTTCCAATGTAGCCTGCACCGCCTGTGACCAGCACCTTCTCTGCCATTCTCTGTATGTCAAATTTAGCACCTACTCATCATCATCATCATCATTCAAGCTGCTCTGGGGAAAACAGGATATATGTTCAATTTTAAAGGTACAACTAACTTTGTTTTATGATGCAACATGCCAACTGTGGAATATAAATTTTGGGTTACAGCAGTTGCATCGATAGGCTTATTTCGTTCACCCCCCCCCCCCCTCTAAATAATTTGGTGTTTTCTCGTTTGTTTTTTTAATCTAAAAAATAAATTATACATGGACCAGCCCTGGGCTCGAATTTATGACCACTGGATGGACGGTGCCGTTGTAAATGTGATATTCTTCCTTCACCAAGCTGCAGTACCCTCACAGACTTGCTCACACATACAACAGGAGGGGCAGGTGTCATGTCACTGAATTCACTGATGACTCAAAAACAAAACAAAAAACAGCTAATAATATAACTGATGGAAAATGTTAGCACTTTTGAAACTATTACTTTTTAAAACCGCGGTATACCTTGAGTTCCTAAAGGGTCTGGATGTTGTGGGGCTGTCCTGGTTGACACGCCTCTGCAACATCGCGTGGACATCGAGGACAGTGCCTCTGGATTGGCAGACTGGGGTTGTGGTCCCCCTTTTTAAGAAGGGGCACCGGAGGGTGTGTTCCAACTACAGGGGGATCACACTCCTCAGCCTCCCTGGTAAGGTCTATTCAGGGGTGCTGGAGAGGAGGGTCCGTCGGGAAGTCGAATCTCAGATTCAGGAGGAGCAATGTGGTTTTCGTCCTGCCCGTGGAACAGTGGACCAGCTCTACACCCTCGGCAAGGTCCTCGAGGGTGCATGGGAGTTCGCCCAACCAATCTACATGTGTTTTGTGGACATGGAGAAGGCGTTCAACCGTGTCCCTCAAGAGGTTAGTGGGGGCTGCTTCAGGTGTATGGAGTACCGAACCCCCTGATACGGGCTGTTCGGTCCCTGTACGACCGGAGTCAGAGTTTGGTCCGCATATCCGGCAGTCAGTCGGACTCGTTTCCGGTGAGGGTTGGACTCCGCCAAGGCTGCCCTTTGTCACAGACTCTGTTCATCATTTTCATGGACAGAATTTCAAGGCGCAACCAAGGCGTAGAGCGGGTCCGGTTTGGCGGCCTCAGTATTGCAAAATCTGCTTTTTGCAAATAATGTGGTTCTGTTAGCTTCATCAATCCGTGATCTCCAACTCTCACTGGAGCAGTTCGCGGCTGAGTGTGAAGCGGCTGGGATGAGAATCAGCACCTCCAAATCTCAGACCATGGTCTTCAGTCGGAAATGGGTGGCGTGCCCTCTCCGGGTCGGGGATGAGATCCTGCCCCAAGTGGAGGAGTTCAAGTATCTTTGGGTCTTGTTCACGACTGAGAGAAGAATGGAACGGGAGATCGACAGGCGGATCGCCGCAGCATCTGCAGTGATGCGGACTTTGTATCGATCCATTGTGGTAAAGAAGGAGCTGAGCCGAAAGGCGAAGCTCTCGATTTACCGGTCGATCTACGCACACAAAAAATGCACAAGCTCTTAAAAGTGTCATAAGTATATATATTTTTTTTCAACCTCTCAAAATGTTCAGCAGCTTCACACCCATCCATAAATATAGTAGTTTTTTCAAAATGCCCTCTATGAACAATGCAAGCAGTAGTGTTATGATGACTATAACTCTAAATATGCCATATTTAAAAAAAATATTTAAAAATTGATTATTTGATATGAAGAAATTAGAGCCTTGAATAGGTCAATACGTCATAACAACAGTTTTATTTTTAAATGCATTATCGCTTTGGCGCAATGGCTGTTAACAAAAAAGCATTTGCACTCACATTCACACCAATTAAGGGTTTTTTTCCAATCATCCTGACATGTTTTTGTGATGTGGGAGAAAACCGGCGAACCCGGAGAAAAGCCACACAGGCAGTGGGAGAACATGCAAACTCCACACAGGCGAGGCCAGATTTAAACCCGCAACCTCAGAACTGTGAGGCAGATATGCCAACCGGTCGTCCACTGTGCCTCCCCATAAGTAAGTCATGTAGACGTTTTTTTTAAAAAAAAACTTTTGAACCCCTCACACCGTTAAGCATTTATTTATGTTTTTTTATGAAAACATGCGCCACGTACACCTTTCGTGTGGTTCCTGCAAATGACTAAAGTATCAATACTTCATTTTGAGATTCGATCTTCTGGTATCAGTGACATCGACATTTAAGACAGTATCGATCCTTCCCCACGCCAGTGACCATGGTGATGGGCACGGCAGTTCTTTTGAGTGTACTGAATCATGCGAATCAGTTCATTAAAAAGAACTGATCAATTCTGAAGGTTCGTTCCCAGAATCGTTCAGTTCTTTTTCCACAAAATCATTCAGCTGCTTCCTCATTCAGTTAAGGATCCATCCCTGAGGTTCACGGTCACTCAACACGTTCACTGAAGGACTATGCGTTGTTGTTGTCATGTATTGTAAACTAGCAAAGGCGGGGAGATTATTTTTATATATATAAAAATGGCCAAATGATCACCTACCAATCTCTTTCTCAGCAAGCGCTCGAACACCGGGTTTCGGTTGTGAGTCGTGAACATGCACGCAGCGGGCTCAGCTACCGACCACCCTTCCGCGTCCCCTGACGTCCAGCTAGGCGCTCGCCAGCCGGCGTGACTTTTCTGCATTCCACCGCGGTGGAAGGTCGCTGACGCCAGCAACCGGCACCCGGGCTTTCTGCTCACTCACCTTACTGTAATTGTCATCTGATTAGTGGAAAGCATCTTTGAGTGTCTTGAGAAGCGCTATAGAAGTTTAATTTATTATTATTATAAAATAAAAAGCTTTACGAATGACAGAGACACAGAGGGAATGCTATGTATGTGTACTTATATACATTTATTATCAATTTACATTTATTTTAAATTCGTGTGCTTGACTGACTCAAAAATTAGCCGTTAGCTTGAAGCTGCTAGTGAAAGCTATTCCCGCGAGGACATCACGACTTGCGGTTAATAACGCTCATGAGTACGTTCACTGCGTAGTACGTCGTTCCTTGCGCAAACGAATCACTCATCGTACTAGTACATCGCTCCTTAGCGGATCACAAACGAAGAAGTTCAACGAACGAATCACTCTTCAGTTCCTCAGTACACCAGTTCACCTAAGTCCCTCCCCCGCCTGCACGGCGCTCCCTGACGCTGGCTGCTCATTGGTCATTCGCCTAAGTGAGTGACAACGCTGGCGAATCGCAAATCACACGACAGTACGTTGAATGAAGTCCCGCCCCCGACTGCACGCTGGCTGCTTATTGGTCATTCGCCGAGGATTCAGAAGTGAGGGACAGAACGCTTCCACAGTTCCGTTTCCGTTCCCTGCAGACTCGCGAAGCTAAAAGAACGAATCATGTCATAAACCGATTCGGTTCAGTTCGTTCACTAAAAAGATTCGTTCTTCTGAACGAAACGTTCGTGAACGTAACAACACTAAGCGACGCTGCTGCAGCCGGCGTAATGGCATCTCGTCACAGTACAATCGGTGCTGTTTGTCTTTTCGCTTGAAAACACCACTCCAAGATGGGCAAAGCCTACGTACTGTCTTCAGGATTATGCCGCAAAAAGACTATAACAGAAAGCGAAGCAAAGCTGCAGCGCCGAGCACGGCAAGTCCTCCCCACCTGTAACTCAACTTCGGTGACTCATTTGTCCACAATTATACAGTTTTAAAGTTGTGGGAATGATATTTGTGAAACAAATAAGGATATATATGCAACTGTGAAGTCTCATGTCCAATGGTCTGTTTAGTCAGCCAATCGTTGGCATTAGAGGCATTTGCCAAATGTGGCATTTATTTTAAATAAGGGTCATCATCCCAATGAATATATCTTGGCTGACCAATTAGGTAGAGGGAAAGGTAGCCTACAACTGGTAAGAAAACCACAAAAAAATACTCCACGCTTCTTTCGAGTGGAAATACTCACTGGGATAATCTTCCGGTGGTCGTGAAATGAGATGAAAATGTAGCATGTAAAGTGTACGTGACCAAATATTTGCCTCCTGCGGATGTCTTCTTCCTGTTAGACGTCAACTGGAGTCAAGTTCACGATTGAAACGTAACTTCTCTGTGAGTATTTTCAAAATAGAGACAGGCTTAAAAATCCCACTTTAATTAAACTAAATTCACGTAATCTTAAAAGAATATAAATTAATTACTCTTATTTCATATTTAAAACATTTTTAAAATTTGGTAAAATAGCGATATACTCCATAAAGACGTTTTGAAAAACGTTTTATTTTGAAAGTTTCACCATAAACTCCAGAGTTGGTTGATGGTCTTCCCCTCCTGTTCCTTTCCTTTGGGGGCGTCACATGCCACTGACGTCAGCTCGTACGGAAACGAAGCCGAGTCCTTGGCCATTCACACAGAGGTGATTGTAAGCAAGCCGCCAACTGGGACTGCGATGACATGGCAGTGAAGGACAGGAGAAGTGCCACGTTTCAAGTAGGGGGAGGGGGGAAAAAAAATTAATTCAGTGGATACGTCATCTCAATTACAGTAAACATGACAAATCTCGCTTGAGAACATCCAAAATATATGAACTGTTACTATTCTAGTAATGAAATAACCTGACGTATGTTACAGTATATTAATATAAACATTTAATAATAATATCTGAAGGACGATTGGTGTTGAAAAGTACTTTCTCAACATTTTAATAGTGACACGTGAACAACATGAAAGAAAAGAACATTTGGAAACCAATGAGTTTATCATTTTATTGCAATGTTTTGTTCTATTTGGGGGTCAAAGTACATCTCAATAAATTAGCATAGTGTCAAAAACTTAACTTACTTTGGCAGCTCAATTCAAAAAGTGAAATTCATATAGAGATGCACGCAACACAGTGAAATATTGCATGATTTAGAAAATAAAAAAATAAATAAATGTAATGGTTTTTTTTTTTTAAACGGAAACCCCAAATTCTCTAGAAAGTCGAATATTCTGTAACAAACAATCAATGAACAATGATTTTTTAAATGTTGAAATTAGGCAGGAATTTCCCCTCTGAAAGCTATTTTCTGAAGTGTTTAATGAATCTATAATATTGATCCATTATTTAGATTCTATATAATCTATGAGTACTGAAATAAGTGGACCTTTCTACCGTGTTTTTTTTTTTTTTTTTTTTTTTAAGATGTACCTGTAAAGTGCCTTTGGTGTCCTCAACATAATCATTCAGTCATGAAAATGTATAATAATAATACAATTCTTAGGTGTTGTTATAAGTGGCCAAACATTTTCAAACATACCATTAAAACGATAAATCCTTAAAACATTTTTCTTTTATTGTATACCATTTTTTAATTTGATGTATGTTATTTTGGCACGTCCAACACATTGCTCTGCGAACTATAGTGTGTGTAATTACAGTAAGTGATTAAGTGACATTAAATATGAATTTTTATACATGGTTTTATTGTCTACAACAGGTTATTTGATATAAATGAGTAATTTTGATCATGTTTATTCTATTTTTATAATCGTGTTGAAATTGCTGTCCACCCTTTCCATTATGAGGTAAGTGCCCCTTTAAGAAACTCTCTGATGTTTTCAGTGACATTAAGACCAGCCTTTTGGTCTTTCTTTAATGGAGGCTGAATTAGTCCAAAGTTTTCAGAATAAATATTTCCACTTCTATTTAATAATTTTCATCATATGTGTGTAGTTTGACAATGTCAGTAGTAACATGTCCACTCGGTCATATCAAATCCAATAAAAACCTTTCAGAAATTGAAATTTATTTGTTAAAGGTTACACAGTCAGCTTGTTTACAGAATAATGTTGCTAACATTAGCAAAAAAATAAATAAAAAATCAGTCACGGTCAGTTATGCACGGTCAGTTATGCATAATCGCTGATCCAGGACCTGCAATAATTTGTCATGCCCAAAAGTAACGTCTGTACCATCATTAGATTTTTCGTCTGAAGGCCACTGTGTCCCCTTTTTAACCATAAACATGCTATTGTCTACAAGTCTTCTTCTTCTTTTCCTTTCAGCTTGTCCCTTTAGGGATCCCCGCAGCGCATCATCCTTTTCCATGTAAGCCTATCTCCTGCATCATCCTCTCGATCACCAACTGCCCTCATGTCTTCTCTCACGACATCCATCAGCCTTCTCTTTGGTCTCCCTCTAGCTCTCTTGCCTGGCAGCTCCATCCTCATCATCCTTCTACCATTGTACTCACCATTTCTCCTCTGGACGTGTCCAAACCATCGATGTCTGCTCTCTCTAACTTTTTCTCCAAAACATCGAACCTTGGCTGTCCCTCTGATGAGCTCATTTCTAATTTTATCCAACCTGGTTACTCCTGGAGCGAACCTCAACATCTTCATTTTCCGCCATTAAACATTTTCCTGTTTAACCCAACAGCAAAGTAACCTAACAATGCGTTGGGTTATATATATATATATATATATATATATATATATATATGGGTAACCCAACGCATTCTTAAAGTTGGACTGACACAGCCAGTGGTTATTGTCGACCCATTGACCGTTGTATTGGGTGGGACCCTGCATGTTGGGTTGGGATTGGATGTCCCAAATGGGTTAAATGTGACTTTCTCTGTTGGGTTAAATGTGATTTTGCTATTATGTTAAATGTAACTTTGCTGTTGGGTTGAATGTGGCTTTAATTAATTGAATTGAATATAATAATTAATATGTTTATTGAATTAATTATGAATCCCAGTGTTTTATGGAGCCCCCTCTGTGATGTCATGTGAGTCTAAACATCATCATACATACGATAGCAAGCCCAAACTGTTCCTTCTGGAAAAAGTATTTTCTATAGTTGCAGACAACAGGAGCCAATGGGAAAGAATAACATCTTCACTTTTGAATCCAAAGTTTTCTTATGTTCACCTTTTCCACTGCACCTTGTGACAATATCTTGACCCTTATTGTTGGCATATGTCTCCGCCCTTAAGTCACAATATGTGTTAATTGGATGGAGTCACCTTTAAAAGCATACGGTGCTTTGATTCACTGATGGAAAAAAAAAAAAAACAAGGTAATGGATGGAACGAGCGAGGGTGTGACCATCTGCGGGGTCCCCATCTGATTCTCTTCATCTCTCTCTACCAGAGTGCCAGTTAATCCTCTCCTCATCCCCCCGACTCCCAGCAGGATGTAGCGGCCCCCACTGAAAGGCGAGCTGCATTAACGCCAAGAACCTTCCCCTCGTGCTTGTCTGTTAGTCAAAGCTGATTGGAGATTACAGGCCTGCAGCGACAACACAGCTCTCCATCTTATCTCAAATCACTTTCAAACCCCTTCTTCTCTTCATCACTCTTAATCCAGACTCTGCAGCCTTTCAATGTCATCAACGTTCACTTTCCCCTGCCCTTCTGCCCTTTTCACTGCTTCTTCCGAGACTTAATGACATGAAAGATGAATTGGAGGCAGAGAAGATAGCGAGGAAAAAGGATGCCTCCCGCTCCACAATGATGTCATGGGGGCATTTGTCCTCCTGGTGTGGAGGCTTCCCTTCCTCTGCTAATTACCTTGTACAAACTCCAATCTGATATGGCGGATATGAGGCCCAAACACAATTATTGTAGGCTAACAAAGAGATATTGAGATTCAGGGAAGGGGAGTGAGGCTGCAAGTAAGATGGTATGGTCAGCAATCACTGGCACACACACATCAATACAAACACTTGTCCTTCTCCTCCATTCCCTCAGATAGGCTAATGTTATTACTGTGGTAATTATGCTCATTAGTGCCAGCAGCTGTAGCGAGCCCACTGCTTGCTGTTCAAACCCCACCCGATCATTTCTGCTGTTTTGCCTCCCTCGTTTTTCTGTTCCTCACATTCCATTTCTAAACATGCTCGATTGCAGCAAATAGTCAGCATAGTAAGAACAGAGGGGAAAAGGAGCCGTTAAATAAATAAGCCTATTTAGTGCCATGTTAGATTGCCTGCCATCCAAGATTGCTGTCAGGGGGGGAAAAAAAAAAATTACAATTTGGACTGATAATATACATTTCGACGTGATACTTAGTCACCCTTTGAGAGTAGTCACTCTTCTTTAAGAGTTGCTGAACACAAGGTGTCACTGTTGAGTCAGATAGTTGCCCGTTACAATGATTGATACTCTCATAGTCTTCTCTACACTCATTTTTTTTTAAGTGGGAAATTTTGTTGTTGTCAATAAAAACAACAACCCCAAAAACTATATTTGTCAGACGCTGTAATTAAAAGAAGGGAATTGTTGTGTAATTGAAGTAGCCTGTCATTTAGTTGTATTAAGAATCAAATGTGAGAGGTCCACAGAAATAATCTCCGATATATTAATATTTGCAGAGATCACGAGAGCAAAATGCATTTTTTTTACTTAAAGCTCGGCTAGATTGCTTTTTGTTTTATTGCCAGGGGGTGATGCAGCCACTAGGTAACCCTGTACACAGTTAAGGCAGGCATCAGGCGCTAAATGTCATGCATAGCCTACTTTTATTGGCTGATATGGCCTGTTGTACCCTTCTCCTTTTCCTGGAAGCTATTGTTAAAGAGGTGGTTGTTAATGCGGCTGACCAGATGGGCTCCTTCTCCCCTGCAGGTCTGACTGAGGGTGTTTACCATCCACTGGGCTGTGGATAACAGGTGAGACCACTGCAGACCTCTCAGCCAATCAAAGCACAGCAGATGTCAGCGCTCTCCCTGTAAACCTTTATTTGGCATTTAGGGGCTGTGACAGAGTGGGTTGGATAATAACACACTGAATCAAAGTGAATGCGCTTTTACAAGTTGCCGATGTGGTTATCTGAAATGGACCCTGTCACTCACCAGCATCCATCACGGATTTCCCGCTAACTTTAGTTCAAATAAGCTGAATTAGGTTTCCGTGTGCCTGATTGCGAGACGTTTTCCGAACATGTCCACTCATCTTATGTGTGACAAAATGTTTGTAGCATTATCAAAGCAAATATTGAACATTCCTTTCATTTTCCAGCGCAGGCCATGTGGAATTACCGGTAGTGCAATTTGGTATCATGGCAACAGTAAAGGTAAAGCCCTGGGAACTGCAGAGAGTGGTCTTTTAAAGCTTTTAATCAATCTACCTTAATGGACGACGCGAGTCAAGCATGCACGTATGGATTAGTTTGGCTGGAGCACCTGTCCCTCTTCTGTCAACAGCAGATCAGGTTCCTTGCCACACATCCACCTGGCTGACACAACTTCCTGTCACTGGCAATGCGCTGGCCTGCACGAATACACAACATGAACGCTGCTTTCCTTGTAAAGTGAATTCAGAGATTTGTTTCTTAATACTACTTTTCGGCCCTCTGTATGTTCCGCATATATTGAGTACTGACAATACGATAACCATTATACAGTACATGTTTGAAGAGCATGGATGAAAAACATGAGCAAAGATTGAGAACTGCGTAGTACTCAGTTGTACCGATAGAACATTTAACTGTTTTTCACCATTTAAATTTTTGGGGAGCGTGGCCAAAAATGGCACCCAGTGACACACTTGGGCGTCCAACGTGAGTGGCTCCTCCCCCACTAAGAACTGAGCTCCTTTGTTGCCATCAGTGGCTTTAACTATTATGATTTAGTTTAGTTTAATTATTTATTATTTCTACCACTACAGCATGCAGTTAGATACCCTCAAAAATGCATTTTCTCTTCCCTCTGTAAATTGTGACGTAATTTATAGAACAGTTCGGTGTCATTATTGAAATGTATTTTGTGTTATTTCGATACTGACCAACAGCGCGACAGACCCTGATAGTGTGTCCATCTCCTGCTTGAAAGTCTGCGTGGACCAGCTCACTCCAGACTTTACACAGATCTTCGGTCGAACTGTGTGAAGTCCCATCCTGCCTCAAACGCTCTACCATCCAACCACTAGTTGGACTAGATCCCTGATCCCTGTAGTTCCGTCTATATCACTCTCCTAATTATTTAGCGCACCGATGCATTTCAGACAATTCTCAGATTTTTGTGAGAACAGTTGTCCGTGTCTTCGAAATGTGTTTTCTTGATGAACCCCCAGTGCTTGGGGGGGGGGAAGGGGAAATAAAATCACACTGAGCCAGGTCGGGTGAGTAGAGGGCGATGATGTTCTTCTCAGCCATTGTGAGCAGGCACATTGTCATAGTGTAGCAGCTACGAGTTGTCCTGCCACAACTCTCGCCGCTTCTCGCCAAGTGAATTAAGCAAATGCTGCAGCATCTGGGTTGAAAATATAGCGTTTGTGACAAGAGTCCTGGAACGTATCTGACAGACTTATGTTGGCAGAGTGGCCCAATGAAGCAAGACTGACAGCTTGTATCCACCAGCACTGGGACTCAAATCTTTTCCAGCTCTGCTCATCTGTGAAAGATGACATTTGGAAAATCATTTTGTTTTCTCTAGATAAGCCACTTCCCTCTGGTATCCAATCAGATCATTTGTTGGAGGCATATTTTGGAGGGCTCTTTTAGAGGAGAACTGGGACATTGGAGCAACTGATGAGAATTGAATGCAAACACAATATTCTTAATCGGATTATATTACCTGTGTGATTTTTACATTTCAGCAAAGGAGCCTTTGAATTTTCAGTTGAAGGTTAACTACTGGGATGCCTAATTATTTCATGGAATTCAACCGGTTCCACCACGCACTTGTGTACACACTCACGTTTAACCATTAACTGAAGTTCAAACAAACACCAGGCCTGCATGTAAGTGAAGTGTTTCCCTACCACAGCTATACCTCATTACTGTAAGATAATTGTGTGTGAAAAGATTGAACTAAACAATTTCATTTCATAAACATAAGTGTGCATTTAGCAGTATAAGCATGACTCAAATCGGGATGTAACAGCAACATAACTTTAACTTAGCATCAGCAAACATGGGCGGTTATGTTAAGAAAAAAACAAGGTGGGATTTTCATATAAAACACTTCCGCTCAAAACAAGCAGAACTTGATTATTAGTAACAATGTGCTTTCCAAACAATCATCCATTTTCCGTACGGCTTATCCTCACGAGGATCGCGGGCGAGCTGGAGCCTATCCCAGCTGACTCTGGGCGAGAGGCGGGGGACACCCTGAACTGGTCGCCAGCCAATCGCAGGGCACATATAAAACAAACAAGCATTAACACACACGGGCAATTTCAATTTTTCAATTAACCTACTGTGCATGTTTTTGGGATGTGGAAGGAAACCGAGGTAACCGGAGAAAACCCACGCAGGCGCGGGGGAGAACATGCAAACTTCACCCAGTTCCTCAGAATTGTGAGGCAGATGTGTTAACCAATCATCCACCGTGCCACTTCAAAACATGTCATACATAAAATTACAACTAAATACTTCCGTTGGAACCTTTTCACAATTATTTTCATGAGGAACTTGTGGATTTACACGATGAGTCCCGTGGCAGTTCCAAGTAGGACGCTGACACTGTATAGTAGTCCTATATTATTGGCGGACATAGGACTTACCAGGTGCAAACATATCTTTATATATTTCACAAAGATTTACAGAACTTTATAACTGTATAATTGTGGACAATGGAGTTAACGGAGCTACGGTGGGAGGGGGGGTCTGTGCTCACGGTCCAAACTCAGAAGATCTTGACGACTGTACGTCGGCTTTGCCCAACATGGAGAGGTGTTTGCAATCAAAAATACCCAGAAACACAACAAAAAGAGCCCTGGGTGTGCTGTGACGCGATGGCCATTAAAGTCTGCTTGGGGATTGACACTGTCTGAAATGTCGACCTTACCACCTTACTCGCGTGTTAGGTAGCCTACAGTCCGTTGCAACAATGGATTGTTTTCAAAAAAAGAGTGCAGACTGAAAATGAAAATAAAAACCCTGTCTGCCATGGGGACCAAAAAGAAGAGGAAGATGAAAAAAAATGAGCCAGGACCTGAAGGAGCACCAGAGCAGTCCATCACGCCGAGCTGCTCTTGAGCCCCCGTCAGCTGCACTGCTGACACTAACACAGGTGACTGGCCCTCGGATTTCACCTGTTGATGAATCAAGGCGGCCTCTCCTTTGGCATCATCCAGCCACAAAGGTTGGAATGTAGGATCGCTATTTCAATCTTAGATGGTTTCAAGATTAGAAATGGCTGGAATATTCGATTATAAAGTCGTGAAAATCGATTATATTCTCAGCTACCCCCCCGGATCAGTCAAGCCTCCCCTTAGCACTGGGAGAGAAAAAATTCCCCCACCTTTTCCCTTGCGTTGCACCTCATATGTGCGTGTGTATGCTAGCGGCCACACCAAATCCGCCCCCCAACAGAGACAAAGAGACTTGATGACTGACAATTGGGATCACGCCATTCATTCCGCTTTAAACAAACGTGCCCAGGTGCTGAGACTTATGAGTGAACCCTCTTGTCCTCTAGTCTCTTTGGAGGCATGAGACGAGGAAAAGAAGCATATATGCTGCTCATTGCAAATTGGCAATATAACGAGGCCGGGAAAATTAGAGTTGAGGGCCATGTTAAATGTTATTTTCAGTACGCGTCGCGGCCAGTGTTGTTCTTGGCAGCCATTTTAGCCATTTGGATGAAAATGCTTATTAGTCTTAGGCACATTTGACTCATTTCTATAAGTGATAGTTTCAGTCCAGCAAAACTCAAAAAGGTTTTTACTCTAGTTTTAGTGACAATTAAAGAAATAATTAATATTTAGCGCACATATGAGTCGTCACCTTATCGTGGTGGAAGGGTTTACGTGTCCCAATGACCCTATGAGCTCGGTAGTCTAGGGCTCTATGCCCCTGGTAGGGTCACCCGTGGCAAGCCCTCGGCGACAGAAGCTAGCGCTAGGGACATGGAATGTCAGCTCTCTGGCAGGGAAAGAGCCTGAACTGCTGTGTGAGCTTGACAAATTCTGACTGGACATAGTCAGTCTCACCTCAACACATGGGCTCAGGTACCAGTATTCTTGAGAGGGATTGGACTCTATTCCACACTGGAGTTGCCCATGGTGAGCGTGGCCGAGCAGGTGTGGGAATACTTATGTGTCCCTGTGTGAGGTGGTAGAAGGATATTGAAGGTGTCCACGGATTGATGCAGGTCTGATGCACGGGAAGTCTTTTGTTTTTGACCGCAGGCTGGCAGCAATTTTGAAGTTCTTGGTTCAACAATAACAGTACATGCTTTGTTTTTGTACGACTAAATGGATTGGCCTATCCAAACTTAATTTTGCACGCAGAAGTGTCATTGCACGTAACTTAATGTAACAAGTTACAGGAGCGAAGCTGAAACGTCACGCCAGAGCCGCGAGTGCATAACATCTAAACAACAACATCAACAGTGTTGCTGCTCTATAACCACCGTCATCTTCATTATCCATATGATAATAAACTGATTAAAGCTAGCAAACGTTATACTACCCACAAAGGCGGCTGGGTGATGGATGGGCGAAGAGATAGACTCAGTCTGTCGGTCGGGGGGCTTTGTCCGGAATCTGTGACTACTTTCGATTGTGCAAACTATGCACCCCAGATCGCCCCCACCTTCCCGCACCAGCTGCCTCTGACCCCTTATCGTAGCCTTCCCTCTGCTTGCCATGTGTTGGGAGTCAAAGGGGTCCCACCTATTGCTCGTCAGAATGGAAGCCCACCATCTCTGGGGCTTGCGCACTAAATTACAATCAATAGTTGGGCAGACAGAGATGGATTGGGTCGTCCACAACCCTGTACCTTCGCGGGAGGCCCCTGCCATCCAAGGGGCGGCTGTCACAGACCAATAATAGGAGTGGATTTAAAGGGAGTGCCTAGGTCAAGTCTGCTGCCCCTGGAAGGAAGTTATAACAAAGCAATGGAGGGAAATTCTTTTCTCTTTAGGAACAACAACCCTCACAAAGCCTGTGACAGACGGACGTGTGCTAGAGTTGGCCTTGATGCTCCGGCGACAATGACTGACTGAAGTAATATGATTGTAATCAATCTAGAAAAAAAAAAAAACAATCAAAGAATGCATACTTTTCAAATATTTTTTAGTGAACAGTAGATCTTATGGGGCCTCTCATGTCCACTTCGAGAAGCCCACAGATTTAAACCATTATATATATTTTTTTAAAGAATTCAATTGAAATAAAAATGAAATAAATTCTACCCGGCTTGTGTAGGCACATTAGATGGGCAGTTTGAAAAGTAGGAAGGTATGTAGTAACTAGACATCAGAATCAGAATCATCTTTATTTGCCAAGTATGTCCAAAAAACACACAAGGAATTTGTCTCCGGTAGTTGGAGTTGGTACGACAACAGACTTTTGAGACATAAAGACATTGAGAAAAACAGTCACTGAGCAATAAAGTGTTGCTAGTTATCTGGTAATGCCAGTAAAAAAAAAATGTTGACAATTGTGCAAAAAGATGCAGAGTCCTCTAGCACTTGGAACAGTTCGAATGACTAATATAGCAGTAGACCGGTGCAATGACCATTGTGCAAAGGGCGCCGAGACTTCAAGGAGCGTATGCGGTTTAAAGTGACGAGTAGCGCGATAATCTGGGACAATGTTGATTGTGCAAATGTTGCAGATACTACTCAGTCATTTGTGCAAATGGGGTTGATGCTACTCTGGCATGAGTGGCCAGTGTTGGTCAAAATGAAGGTGGAAAATAAGTATAGGCAGGAGCTCGATACACACCTTTTCCAACGTGTTTTGGGAGATTTTGTTATGGTCCAATGAAACCAAGGTTGAACTTTTTAGTTATAATTCCAAAAGGCGTGTTTAGCGCAAACACCTCATTGCTGATCACTAAAAGAACAGCATAGCTACAGTGAAGCACGGTAGCAGCATCATGCTTTGGGGCTGTTGTTCTTAAAATGGAGGTAGGGTCTCAGAAAAGGTGGAGGGAATTATGAACAGTTTGAAATACCGGAAGTATTACCACAAACCCTTCAGGCTTCTGACAGAAAACAAACGAATAACACATTTTAAAAAGCCAGGATTAGCCAACTTGAACATCTAAAATTAATTTGGGGCTAATCAGAGGCATTTTGAATGTTGGCAGTTAAAAGAGGCTGTGCACACCTGTGCAACTACATGATCTCAGCTGCTTATTTGTACCCCCCCTCTCTAAAAGAATTTAAAAAAACATTTGGGTTGTACAGATTATACGAAATAAATTAATATCACAAAAAGCTGGCACGTGAACAGGGGTGTGTCGTATATTTTTTCCAATGTACTTCTACAGTATGCGTCTATTGTATTGTATAAAGTGTTTGTGATACCACGTGAAAGGATTTGAACTAGCAGCCTGCTCACGTGTTTGTATTTATTTCTGCACAACAAAAGGCCTCCAATAAGTCTGCCTTTTACTCATCGTCACTACTCAATAACACTGTCTTGACGTTCTGTCTCTTCCAATCATCTGTATGGCAATAGCGTAGTTCTTGGCTTTTTCCACCAGAGACTGAGTGATTGGGTCCATCATGTGAACCGAGACGTGCAAAAGTCTCCACGATGCCACAACATGACCATGATGATGATGATGATTGGTGAGCGAGCTTATTGTGTATTCGCCGCCAAGGTTCAAGAAGAATCATTCACATGTAGATGTGTCCGTGTGGAAGTACCTCTACTATACAATTTCCATTTAGATAAGGTGTATACACAAATAAAGAAAGGACATAGCGTTCTTCATTTGATTAACTAATCATAGTGTTTGTAGTTCCTCTCGGAGACCTTGAAGTGCAGCGATGGGCTGCACACCTTGATTAGCCTGCATGTGCATGATTGCCGCCGCTGCGGTGAAAAACAGTTCAAGATACTCAACTCCATGCACCGCAGCACACACATCGACGGCGATTAAACAGGCGATTAAGAGGGAGAGAGCGAGAGATGATTTCTGTCCGTTTAATCCCTTTCCCCACATTGCGTGCATGGACAGCCACAGTGGACTCCCTGATCAGCAATAACACAATATAGCAACAGTTGGGGTGGGGAGGTGATTTGGGTCTTTAAGGCTCCCTGGAGGGGGCTTGTGGTTGTTAGTGATTAGCTCCGATTTAAAGTTGTATTTGGTTCTTATTGCTTCTTGCCAGACAAGGGATTTCATCATCTGGTGCTTAGAGCAAAAGAGGAACACGTACACACAAACATAGGCCAAATTCGCTGCAGGGTTAGAAATACAGTCATGCACTAAGAGGAAGCCTTCAATTTGTCCCAAAACAAAAATAAATACTTCTCAGCCTGACAAGTGATTTAACCCCCGTGCCCACTCCCCTTCATGTAGTTCAGCCTCGTGCGTATCGTCTGCAAGCTGCATTGAAACTCAACACAGACCCTCTCCATGACTGATCTCTTTTGATAGCGCTCATTATGCAAACTGCTCCCAACTCCTGCTGCATAATTAGTGCTTAATTAATTTGAGTGAAATCTTTCATCTGTCTGTGTCCGGCCGGCTCCTTCCTTCCATTTACAACATGATATTAATTTTAGGGGGGTCGGGGTGGGGGATGCAGCCCGTTTGATGAAAAGGCTGATATAATTATTCAAGTACTGTATCTTTTCATTTTGGAAGGAATAGCAATAAGTGTGATGAGCTGAGTCTGATTAACCCTATTATTCTCCACTAATTAGGGTGATCATTTAATAATCAAGGAAACAGCACAATTATACCGAGAAGCAAATTAGGCTGTCTAATGAGGAGTGTTCACGTTCTGGGAGGCACCTTGTTTGGAAAATTGTAAATCCTAAAAAAAAAAAAGAAGGTCAAACAAACATGTGGGGTTGTTTAATGCTAAGGGTACTTACATTCTTGAGTTCCACAGGAAGTTTGCAATTGTCCCCCACCATATCGCACTTCATTTTTTTTTTTTGCGTCTTCACTGTATCGCAGAGATACATGCATATCTAATTTACTATTGTTATTTTTAAATTTTTTATTTATTTATTTTTTGCTACAGTGGCAGAAAAACGTTTTAAAATAAAATTTCTGAATAATGTGGTCATTAAATGTGGTTTGATCTTCATCTAAATCACAAAAATAAACAGAGTCTGTTGAAATTAATACAACACAAACAATGATTTTTTTTCATATTGTTATTGAAATGATCATAAAACATTCACAGGACAGGGAGGGAAAAGTAAGTGAACCTATAGGCTATGGATTCACTCAGAGTCAGGTGGGAGCCACCCTGGAGTCCAATCAATGAGGCAAGATTGGAGGTGTGGCTTAAATCTGCTCTGACCACTAGAAAACACACACCAGTTTAGAATCTGTCTCTTGTCAAGAAGTACTGCCTGATGTGTACCATGCGCCGCTCAAAAAAACTCCCAGAAAACCTACGATTAAGAATTTCTAACTTGTATAAAGGTGGACGAGGTTGCAGAAGTATCTATTCAAGTCTTGCCGATCATCAGCCCACGGTTTGACAAATTGTCTATAAATGGAGAAAGTTCAGCACTGTTGCTTCTCTTCCAAGGAGTTGACTGCAGAAGCAAAGCGGTAAAAAAAAAAAAAAATGTGTTCTGGAGTAGCCAAGTCAAAGTCCTGACTTCAACCTGATTGAGATGCTGTGGCATGACCTCAAGACTGAATAGCCACAAATTTATAGAAAAACAAAACAATAATGCGTTCCTTTTCTAACTTGAACACAACAACTGGTAAGAATGTTTGTAACGTTGTCAAATGACAAAATATCAAGACATTTCCAGTGACTAACATATTGAAAGCTTGCGTTTTGGAATCGCAGATGTGATCAATTTTGGCTGACTGCTTTGTAAAAGGAGGCACTGTGGGCGACTGGTTACACATCCGCTTCACAGTTCTGAGGAGCCGGGTTCAATCCCCGGCCCCGCCTGTGTGGAGTTTGCATGTTCTCCCCGTGCCTGCGTGGGTTTTCTACTTTTCCCCCTTTTTCTCTTTCCCAAATCCCAAAAACATGCAGATTAGATTAATTGAAGACTCTAAATTGCCCATAGGTGTGAATGATTGTTTGTTTGTATGTGCCCTCCGATTGTCTGGCGACCAGTTTAGGGTGTACCCCGCCTCTCGCCCGAAGATAGCTGGGATAGATTCCAGCATGCCCGTGACCCAAGTGAGGAGAAGCGGAACGGAAGATGAATGAATGAATGAATGAATGCTTGGTAAAGTCTGCAGTTTCAGCACCACGGATAGCAGTCGGACACAGAGTCACAACCTGCATCTCATTTAAACCACTTAAAAAGTAAAAAGTATAGTTATATAGAGAAATTGTGACCACATTGAAATAAATAAGTGGGCTAAGCATACAAATCGTATTCTGCTGGAAGAAAAGGCAGCCAGTGTGGAAGTGGAAAAAGCGGATAAGTAAAAGGTACGACCCGTTAGGTGAGCCACAGTCCAGCCGTCATGCTCTCACATGATACAGCTGCTGTCTCAACTTTCATCAAGATAATGGTGACCTCATATTTGCAATCTATGAACTGCTCATTTGTGTTCTGCAGAAGTCATGATCAACACCATGACCATCGTCGCACAGCATTTTACGTTTGTCGTGAAAAATGTAGGTCAAATACCTGCTACAGCACCCCCTTCATACAGTGCGCCTTCTTTGTATCTGTGTGTGTGTGTGTGTGTGTGCGCGCGCACGCATTGCACGAACGTCTACATGCATGGACTTCAATTTACTGCTCTTCACCCCCATAGTGCAGCTGCGCCTCGGAGAACTCTTGTGGAGTAATTGAATGAGCCGGGGGTGGGGGCGCCGAGGGGGGACCTGTGGCAGCAAATGCGAAGCCTGCTGGCCTTATTATCTGTAATACGGCCTCCGAGCCCCCTGCGCCTCCTCGTCCGCTCATGAATACAGAAATGAATGTGATGGACGTCAGAGGTGAACGAGGGAGGTGGGGAGAAAGAGGCCAGAGCGGCTTTAATCAGCTCCCAGATAGAACAATCACTTTATCCACCTCGGCAGCTCAGAGGTGAATTAGTGTTTAACATTCCATGGCATGCTTTCTGGCAGGGGACCCCACCCCAAACAACCAATGGACTGTGGAGATTATCGAGAGACACTCTGATGTTTTTGATGAGGAAATTAGAGCTAAACGTGCCCCTGGGACTCCAGCTACTGATATGCAGGAAGACATTTTTGGTTTGTTTAACAACAGCGTCTCCGGAAGAGACGTAAATGTGACATTTAGATGCATTAGCTGTCCCTTTAAAGCTTGTGCTCATACTGTGTCTGTCCATGCTGAAATCATCTTCAGCAACACTTAGCTTTATTTGCTATGGATGTGAGCACAATCCCTCACCACCATGCTGTGTCTGTTGACAAGTGTCATGTTAATTATTGGCTTCATACTACATCCGCTGACCTAACATTATGACTAGCCCCATTCAAACTATACTAATACCTCACTGACAGTGATAGCGTTGATCATGACAATAATAACAAAATATGTACAATTATATAAAACAGTATATCTACTACTACTTCTACTAATAATAGTAATATATGGATCATTTTCATATCATTTGGTTAATAATGGTAAGGAAACTTTTTTTTTTTTTTAAATATGCTGAAAGAGCCATGGCTGAAGTATTATATTTAAAAAAAAGTCAATGATTATTTTCAATTTTAGGCCATAATAGTAAAGACAGTTGAGAGATAAATGCACTAATTTCATGGCAGTCCAATGCAAATGTACTCTGAACAACAAAAGTTCGTAAACATGTATGGGAAAAATCATAAACAATGAAGAACAACTGTATTCAAAAATAAAACAAAATCAGCAGTGAATTGACAAATTGTTGTTTAAACTTTATAGCATTACACTATACAAACACGAAACATACATTGATGAAAGCCTGCTCATCCTTGACAATGTATGACAGTTCTGCATCCATCTTATCCCAACATGAAGTCTGCCACAGCTTTTTTGATAGAACCCATTGACAGAGTAAATGGTGGTGGCCCACTGAAATACTCTTCTTGCATAACGGTAAAGACAAACGGCTCGATAGCAGCCAGTGTGACCTGTACAATTTACTGCACATGTGTCGCCCTTCAAACTCTGCAAATAAAACTGGATAAATGATCCTACCTTACCCATTAAACCCATTGCACTCTTGTCTTGATGCATTCATAATAACAGTAAAGACATGCAATTCTTATGCCACTTCCACAAATTCATACATACCTCAGATATAACTCCATGTATTTGGCTGTCTGCTATTGTGTGAATGCAAAATGGCTGCCCCGTCCTGGACACTCCTGATCACAGATCCCGCTGGTGTATTGCAACAACATAATGAGGCTCCCTTCAGCGGCGTTAATGGCGACGACAGCGTGAGGTGACATAGAAGGACCATTTTTAAAAGACGCAAAAAAGGGAACTCTTACAACACTAGCAAGACATGTGTGTTAGTTTTCATGGAAAAAGGAATTTAAGCAATAGGAGGAAAAAATCCTTCATATCCAGAAATGTTAGCACCATCAAAAAACGGAACAAATTATTAGATTCACCGTGCACCATCTACAGCAGTGGTTCTCAACTGTTGTCACCCCGAGGTCTCCATTTTCCGATTGTTGCAAAGTCGTGAACTTCTTTTTGACGTTAAGAATTAAAGAAAAATATCTTTTTTATTCCAAAAATAACCTCTGAAAACACATGCACAGTAAAGTACGCCCACATTGCTAGCTATGGCACCACGAGCCAGCGACTGAGTTGCACTGTATTTGTGTATGGAGTAAACTATAGTTACTAGTGAGTAACGTTTCCTGTCACTTACCTAATATGTTCCATGTTGGAACTCGGTTTGCCTCTGCATTGTACCAAAACATACAAAAAATAAAAAATGAATCAGAAAACAAACACATGTAATAGTTTACGAGCTGTCTGCGACCCACCAGTTGTGAATCAGTGATCGACAGTAATTACAAGGTGTGTCAGAAAAGTTCCGGGAGTGGCGTCTTTCAGACCCCAAAGTACAAAAACCAAAAGTTTTTGCCTTCAATGTCGGCCAGACGATCCACCGGTATGGCTACAAAGAGATTCTGCGGTGTGTGTGCTTGGTTCTGTGCATGCGCAAGAAGAGGTGTGAGTCGTGACTGCTTGTGTAGTTTGGATTCAAAACACATCTCCTGGAACCTTTCTGACACTCTTGTATGTTACACAGGACAACTTTACAAAACGAACAGTCTTATTATTTCGAGAGGTTTATTTGTTTAATAATATGCTCTTATGGGACTTGTAGTTGTGTATGACTGCACTGTGACAAACGGGGTAAGCAAGGAGTGCAGAATATTAGAAACATCTCTCATGTACCATTGTATAATAAAATCCCGTTCTGCGCCACTGTAAACTACATCCACCATGATAAACAACACCAAACTGAGCATTGTCCCTGAAGTAGCAGGATGATCTTGTACTGGATCTCAAACAAGCTTGTGTGAGTATACCTGGTGAGGTAAAATTTCACCATAACTTCATGGAAAGAAACATAAGAGACAGCTGAGAAATATTTTCACTGTGAACAACTAAGAACACTATCCTGACAGACAGGGGATGTTCACAAATGATGTCTGCCCCAGCTCTCTGCAATGACTTGATCCTTTAAAAAAAAAAAAAGGGGATCAAGTCAAAAAACAGATCCAAGCAAGATATTTTAGTCAAATCTTACCTGAAGAAAAAACAGCCTATGGACTTTAAACAACACTTTTAGCAATCGACACAGAATAAAAAGGAGTTCTCGACAGTTGTTCACGACACCAAGCCACTAAAGCAGTCATGTGCATGACTTTTTGTCACTTTTGTTCTCTTGTTGACACCTGCTCATGCTCTCAGCCGGAGGACAGAGGCTGAGAGTGAGGCTGTGCCGGGTCCACAGCCAGCCTTATTAAATCTGGAATGGAAAGGAGCAGCGAGAACAAGACCTCAGCTAATCCATTACAGTAATTGATTGACAATGCATTGAAGACGGCCATGTAGGGAGCACCATTTGGAATCCTGTCCTATTGCGCTTTCAATTTGGCTTGCCGATCATTCATTTGGAGGCATCTGCGGTGGGAATAAGGCATTTTATTTCACATCAGTGTGGAAAAATAAAAATAAAAATAATAAATGCTACCCTGGAAACAGTCGTTAATGTTTGACAAACCGTGGGAAAATTAGATTTAAGCGGCCACAACATTGTGACCACTTGCCCAATCTAATCAAAAGCTGCATCAAACGTGGCTGTTATACTATTATTACCTTAACGACATGCTCATTATCGTCGTGTCTGTGTATTTGCAGTGGTGAAAGACTTCACTCCATCATACTGAGCATTAGTAATATTTTGACCCCCTTATGAATATACAGTAATCCCCTGCTATATCACGCTTTGCGGTCCTGCTATATCATGGATTGTTATTACAGTTGTTACTCTATTTTTTGTACTGTTTGTTCAATATTTTGGTGCTATCCATTGCTCTTTCTCTCAATATATTATAAGTGTTTGTATTGTTTTAAAAGTGTGTTGAAGGATCTTAAAAAATGTAAGTGCCGTAAATACTAAAACTAATAACTAATAAAATATGACTACCGTATTTCTATACTTTTGATTTCACTTATTGCGGGTGTGGTTTGGAATAACACGCGTGATGAAGAGGGGATTACTGTATGGTATTTAAAAAACGTATTACAGTATACTCATTAGAATTCCTCAACGAACACACACACACTGCCAGCTTCTGGTATTCAAAAATAGAGTCCACTCTGAAAAAACACATATAGCTGAGGAGTATTTGCTGGTAAGAATCATTTTTTACAATAAATACAGAGTGTTAGTACTTTTGCCACCTCTCCGACACACGCGTTTGATGAGAAAATGCAATATTTTCAACAAAATGAGGATTTCTTTCCCCCATAAAAGACTCCCTATAAATTATTTTTTTTTTTGTCTTCCCACTCTGGGTAAGCAAAATATTTAAAAATATATATAATCAACTACAACTGAAGAGAATTGAATCTCAAGTGGTTAGTCGATGCCTTTTGTCTATTCAGCTTTAGCCTTTCGTAACAATGTTCGAGTAGCCTTTATTTCAAGGGCACCTGACGCAATTTACAGGCCGGATTTACTGAAAGCTTTACAAATATTTACCCAGCGCGTGATTAACGTAAAACACGTATTCTTCGGTCGCAGTAATTAAAGTGAACGCAGCAAGACGCAAAAAACAAAACCAAAACAAAAAAAGTGGGGGATGACAACAGGCTCGAGGAGGCCTCCTGGCTGCAGCTGTATGCTAATTAGGCGCCAATGCTTCCCGTACAAGCCCGGGCAGGCAGCGCGCGCCACCAAGCAAACACCGCGCATGCGCACTAGTCGCCGAGGCCTCAACCGGCCCACGCGCGTCCCACAAAATCCGCAAGTCAGAAAGAGGAACGCGTTAAAATACCATCAAAGTCTCAACACGGGCAGCAACACAAACATAACAAATATCAGCAAATACGACAAGAGTCACTTTGACAAAAAACGACGCGAAATGGCATTGAAAGAGGGAAAGTGATAAAAGTTGTAAAAAGAAAACAACAACAACAACACATTAATAAATCATCAGCCACAAAAAAAAAAAAAAAAGCAACCTCGTTTTGCAAATGGGACACTATATTTCGCGTCATCAAACCATAACCAAAAAAATAAACTATCAATTGGGAGAGTAATTTAACAACTATAAACCAGTGGTGTGTGCCTGCAGGCAGGTGACGCGCGCGCGCGCACACACACACACGCGCGCGCACACACACACACACACACACACACACACACACGGGCCCATTGAGAGAGCAACGAAGGCGCACAGGCCCGAGGCTCATGCTCCGATTGTGTAATTATTTGACTTGGTCATACTGCAGCTTTATGCAAATGAGAGGAACAATGTACGACGATGGAGATTAATTCCTCCCTGGTCTGCTGCCTGAAAGGGGAAACCGATGGGCTCCTCTCGGCCAAGTGGCTCACCACAGCATTATTACATTTACACTTGCAGGGGAAAAGGAAATATACATTACGCTAAAAAAAAAAAAAAAAAAAGAAAGAAAAAAGAAAAAAAAAAAGCTCACTAAAAGATCGTTTTCAAAAATCCGTTTTCATATCATGAATATTAATACACATTCAATACTAATGGAAAACTTTGAACGTCATCTTACTTTAAGTCATATTATTTTGTCAACATGATTTGCATGAAGAATAAGTGAGAACAACTGGATTAAAAGATATAAAGAGTGTGTTGCATAGAGTACAACGGCCATTTTTTGGAAAATAACAAGTTTATTGGTGGACAGGATGATGTGAATCTAAATTTGGGCAACATGTTTTTTTTATTAAAAGAAAAAATAAAAAAAAAAAGAATGTTTTCCCCTTTTCCTTTGTTGTACTTGTATGTGGATGATCACTGATGATTCCACGCAGCACGCGTCACACTGCGGACCAAATTGCTGAGTGCACAATGTGCCTTTCCAAAGGCGAACAAAAAAAGAAAAGAAAAAACGGCAAGGCTATTAAAAGACGGGCAGACGTGACTATTGTGCGCAAAGACCAGAGGGTCCGCCATTACTTATGTATGCAGCGAGATGTCTGATTTATAGGTAAACTACCGAGAAAGACACGTGCCCTCAAAAAAGACCCCCGCCAGCCCCCTTTTCTCCTTGTAGTGTTGACTGATAAAATAAAGGCCCATAAAAGTAGTTTGCTGATAAGGCTGCGCACTGTGCGTAAAATGTGGTGCGTAAAAGTTGCTGGGTGTAAATAACGACCAAGAATGTGTGATGTGTGTTTTTGGATGGTCTCGGCCTTGTAATTCTTTGGAGATTTCCTTCTGCAACTGTTCCCCCGCCCCCCTCCCCCAAAAGAGAGCCACAAAAGCCACGGCGCGTGTGCTTGTATAGGGAGCCATCAGAGCGTCAAAAGAGGAGGGCCCCGGCGCGTGTGCCTCCGTCTGGGAGGGGCTGCGGGGCGCGCACATTAATGCAATAAACCGCCAGTGCATCTGCTGAGCTATCTGCACACCCTCCAACGAAATCCACCAAAAGCAGGGCTCGCCGGGGCCCACCCACCCATCTCACCCATCCCACCCTCCACTCCACTGGGATCACAGAGACGTCTGATTGGCCGGGGATGTTGCAACCGGGGGAGGGAGGAGGGGTGGGGGGGGGGGGGGGGCGAGAACAATAGCATCATTCCGCCATAAAAAGAGTGGAGCTATGCCTTCCAGACGAAAACATTTCAGCAACAGAAGGGGCCATACAGCGGGGAGATAAAAGTCCCACGATCGTCAGGTGTTGCCATACTTGCAACCACCCTGGATACTCGACACTCCATCCGCATCCTCCAAGTGCCTTCCCATCGCTCCCAGCCAACATGCCCAAAGGATTCCTGGTCAAAAGAAACAAGAGGTGTGCACATGTTTCCTACAGGACTCGGCCGGACCACGATGACCTCCGGGAGCCCACCCGCCTCACCCAAGCTGCCTTCCCGAGCCTGCACATCCAGCCGTGCCTGCCGCCGACGTGCGCGGCGTCCAGCCCGGACCGCCCCGCAGCATCCCCGGATCTCGCAGCAGCCGACGCGTCGGTGCCAAAAACGGAGAAGCCGGCCCAGTTCGGCAACCCCGAGACGGTTTGCCAAGCCCTGTACAGCCCGACCCGGCCCATCAGCAAGGAGCAAGACAGGGCGTATTTCGAACGGAGCTTCAATCTGGGCTCGCCCGTTTCTGCCGAGTCATTCCCGACATCCGCTTCCCTCTCCGGCCTGGACCACCTCCTGTACGCCCCGGTCGACCTGAAGATCGGCACCAGCAACAGCAGCCGAAGCGGTACGAGCGGCATCAGCATCAGCATCAGCACCAGCACCGGCACCGGCACCGGCACCGGCGGCGCAGTGGCGGCACCGAGCAACCGGCTCGCCGGCACCAAGAGACCCGCAGCCGACGGCGCGGAGCGCAAAGCCAAAGCCGCTCCCAAAAAACCTAAAGCCATCCGAAAGCTCAACTTCGAAGACGAGATGACCACCTCCCCCGTGCTGGGGCTGAAAATCAAAGAGGGTCCGGTGGAGGCGAAGCCCAGTGCGCACGCGTCGGGATCCGGAGCCGGCAAGCCTCTGGGGGAGTTCGTGTGTCAGCTCTGCAAGGAAGCCTACGCGGACCCCTTCTCGCTGGCCCAGCACAAATGCTCCCGCATCGTCCGGGTCGAGTACCGGTGCCCAGAGTGC
Organism: Phycodurus eques; assembly: GCF_024500275.1. Classification (NCBI taxonomy): domain Eukaryota; kingdom Metazoa; phylum Chordata; class Actinopteri; order Syngnathiformes; family Syngnathidae; genus Phycodurus; species Phycodurus eques. The sequence continues at coordinate 16,551,591 of NC_084538.1, read as the reverse complement.
GACAAGATGTTCAGCTGCCCCGCCAACCTCGCCTCGCACCGCCGCTGGCACAAGCCCAGGAGCGGCGGCGCCCCGGCGGGACCGCCGCCCTCCAAACCGCCACCCGCGGCTGTCAAATCCGCCTCCGAAGAAGCCAAAGACGCCAGCGACAGAGACACTGCGAGTCCAAGTCTGTCCGAGTCCGGTTCCGACGAGGGCTCGTACGACTGTCACTTGTGCGGGAAGAGGTTCAAGCGCCAAGCGTACCTAAGAAAACACGTCACGGGTCACCAGGTACTGCAGAAGAAAGTTCTGGAGGAGAACGGCTTCCCGGCGGAGCAGGTGCCGCTGCCCCCCTCCTCCTCCTCCGCCTCCCCGGAGGACGCCTCGAACCAAAGTCCCCTCAATCTGAGCCCCGCCGAGCGCCTGCTGTGCCCCGTGTGCGCGGAGAGCTTCACCAGCAGGGCGGCCCACGAGAGGCACCTGCGCCTCGTGCACTCGTCCCAAACGTACCCGTGCAAGTACTGCCCCGCCACCTTGTACAGCTCGCCGGGACTGACCAGGCACATCAACAAGTGCCACCCCTCGGAGAACCGCCAGGTGATCCTGCTCCAAATGCCCGTGCGGCCCGCCTGCTGAACGCAGAACTTGTGCCTTGGAAGACGAGAGCCAACAACAAAAGGAACACGCGGGGGCTTCAAAACAACAACAACAACAACAACCACAAGAAAAGTTTGTCATTCTTAAGTGACGTCTTTCCCCCCTTCATGCCAATCAGTGATTGTTGAGCGCTCCTCTTCGGGTTGAACTCCAAATATAGGCCTATTTTGAGACGCTCTTTTCTCAAATTAGTTTACGGAGAAGCTTAGTTTTGACTGTTAAAGGGTATTTTTTCTAGGACAGCACATGTACTCAATGATAGCTTCTAGACCTAAGAATTGCTCAGAAATCCGTCAAAGCCTTTTTGTTTTTTTGCCTTGATTAAAAATGATCACTCGAGCTTTGTTGATGAAAGACAAAACGATCATGTTTGTCTTAACAATGTGTGACTGAAGGATTCTCTGTTAAGTAGAACCACAAATGCCTTTAGTGTAGTCCGAAATCCCGCTGTACAACTGCCTTAAAGAGTCAACATATTGTTTTCGTTTTGAATGCTGGCACATATTTTAACGCTATTATTATTATTATTATTATTACAATTGAAAATTGTTGCAATATTTTTGGGCATCATGTGTTAATTTATTTATTTATTCGAATGTTTTATGTAACTTATTGATGTGTTTGTGTTCGTGATTTCCCCTCTGTGAATCGTTCTGGCAGTTTACACGTCGTTTAGCCAAATTATTATTATTATTTTTTTTCTTGTCTAATTTATGAGTTGTGACAAGTGTCGTGGGTCGGGTTCTAATCATCGATATCCACGACTCTTGTAAAAAGAAGGTGAAGAAAAACAAAAACACGAAGCTCTTAACTTAGATGCAATCTTTTTTTAAGGACGTTATTTTCCTAAATGTTGGCTTTTATAGCGCTTTGATTGTATGTGTATACAGTTGTTGTCCATCGAAATAATAAAAAAAATATTTTCAAAATGACACTTTTGTCTCAAGGTGGTTTCACTGAAGGAAACAAACATGATATACAATTATTGAAGAAAAGAAACACATTTCTCGATAAATACATTGCATAAATGAAACAAACCAACTTTTGTGCAACAAGATTAGGAAAATAATTGTATGTGCAGGTAAGAACGACTTTCATATGGTCTGAAATATTGTAATAGTTACTTATACAGGTAACCCATATTTAGTATTTCATTCAATTTAAACACATCAAAACTGTTTTATATATATTATTATGAGCATGTCTTTAATATCTGGTAAAAGTGGGTCGCAAAGTCAATGGAACACTAACCCCCCCCCCAAAAAATACAAAGACTACTTGTTGCAGTATGGACCAGGGAAATGAAACCTTAGGGGCCAGAGGCAACAAAAATCAGTTGGAGTCCCTCTGGCAGTAAATTTATAGTCCTCGTGGCCCACTTAGGGTCTCATCAGAAATTTACTCGATACAATTTCTAAACCTGACAGGAGGCCAAAGATTTTATTTTATTTTTATCATTCCTCACCTTTGAAACAGTAAAACATCTGCCTGCTTTAGAGAAGTCACACAGTTCACTTTTTGGTTGCTTTATACAGATTTACGAGGTCAAGTGAAGCTGTAATTAAGCAACAGCTCATAGATAATTATGAATATTACATTTGCTCCAAGTTGGGATCAATAGCTGCTCTTAGCTAGAAAGAATGCAGTGAGCATGAGCGATAGTGTGAGAATAGGCCTCATCTAGTGGTGTAACACCAGGCTACATGCAGTCAGGAGAGGCTGAGCCTGGCCTGCCTCACGAAAAGTAAAAATAAACCACGACTAAATACACATATTTTAAAATTTAGTTCTCTGGTTTGTGTTTTATATTGATTTATGATTTTTATTCCAATAATGGTTTCATAGTTAAAATTGCTGAATTTCCATGTTTTGTTCAAATAGGCGCGACTCAAAGTGAGCAGCCCACCTCACCTTAGATTGCGCAATCCCTCACTCAAAGCAGAGATAGCACCGCACAAAATCATCAATTGTTAAATTACTGCTCTACAACAGAGACGGTATTTCAAAGTGCCCGTTTCTGTCATTCTTCACTCTCTAATATAATCTTTTCAGACACTCTCAGGATGCACTCTAATTTTCCACAGTCAGGCTAATGAATTTCATATGTATGTAATCACATAAAATGGCAGATATAGCAACAGGTGAGGCAGACAGTACACAGCCTCATGAAGGTGGACCTTCCATTAGGCAAACAGGCAATTGCCTGGGGCCCCAAGAGTTCCAGGAGATGACAACAATCCCATAAACTGATTTAAAAGATTTTGTTTGATTGAAAGCAATTATTATTGTTTTACTCTTATTTCATACAATTAAAAACATCACAAAGCCTATCATTATCATTTTGACTGCCCCCTTTCTTCTCAAGCAATGGGATATCCCATCTTCTTCCTGCGGAGGTGGAGACTTGATACAGTAAGACGAAACAAACTTGGTGCGGCGGTGGGGAAAATGAAGCTAATGCTGCAGTGCATGCCTTCAAAAGTTTTGCTCCAAATGAAAAAGACAAACATCTAACCATTAAAAAAAAAATCTCAAAACTGGACTACCAATCGAAATGGTATGTTATTATTAAAGGAATGCCACCGCAGGAGACTGAAGATCTGATTCAAACAGGTAAAAAAATATATATACTAGTTTACGATTTTTTGACAGGCTGCTAATTTAATGGCAAATACAGCACTCTCTCTGGCTCATAAAATTGGTAACTCTGACTCTTGTCAGTGCCTCACCAGCCATGAACCTCACCGCACGTCACTGTTTGTAACATATGAAATCATAATGATAGAGGATGGCTCAGAGGATCCAGGACATGCAGCGCTAATTCTCATATCAAGGAGTGAAAATGAGGTATCATTAGGCTTCTTTCTCACACTCAAGTTTCAGGTCTCAAAATACGGTCAAGTGCTTTTCTGGCGTCTTTATGTGGAAAAAAGGCGAGGCAGGGCACCCGAAGGTGCTCGGCGTTATTGCACCTGCACCTCCCAGTGAGGCTCCATTATGCAGGCCTCCTCTAAATGAAGTTGAGCAGCAGGGGAGACAGATGGGAGGAGGGTCAGGTTACCCCCGCTGCTACTAGTCAGGCCTGGCCCGGTCAGAAAGGCAGGGCAAACAAACACACACACACACACACACACAACCACTAATGTATCAAATCAGAGGTTTCACCTGCATGTCAGTAAGAAATAAAGGACAAACAAAAAGACATACAATTCCAAATTGCATTTAATGAAATTTTCCTATTTTCACATCTCTAATAAAAGATAGCAGATCATTAAAACAGCCCAATATGTTGACAAGAGATTAAATCTTCAAGCTTTTTTTCCTTTAAATCCCCTCTGGCTCTTATACAACGAATATATTACAGGAATTTATCTAGTTATATTAAGAAGATGCTCTAGCCCTCAAATTTGACACCATTCACAAACAAGAAATGTTAAAACGAGGAGGGAAAAAAAACAATCACAAGTTTATTTTCTTCACAAACGTTTTGTCTTGGTCCACCTGCAAAGACTTAGCCACCAACAAGAAGTGCACAGACACCATCACTACACTACAATCTTTCGATGTTTATTTCAAGTGTCAAGCCTAGACTGTAGGAATTCATACATTTTTCCTCTTCAAAACTGAAAATGAACAAAAATCTCCCCAGCTTCATGTAGCTGCATGTTTAAATCCATCAGTAAACAAGCAGAGCTGCTATGAGAAGTGCGAGGCGGAGGACTGGAAAAGTAAGGCATATTAATGTACCAGATGGGGATAAGCTTGCAGCCTGGGTGGAGTCCTCAGAGGGTAGCAATGTGTGTAACGGTGTATATATATGTGTGTGTGTCTGTGGGGAAACACCTGGTTGCCATGGCAACCTGAGGAGCTTAGAGAGGTGAGAGCACCAGCCAGGCTGTTGCTCGGAGGCCTCTGAGAGTTCAGCTCAGGCATGCCACACCAAACTCCAGCTTGTGGATCATGGGAACGAGGACTAGCCTCTTGATTCCATTCACAGGTAAAGACAAGAGGGAGAAGCGCAGCACCTACAATTAAGAGGACCCGACATTCTGCTGTTGTTTTTGCTGTGGGTCCCAGGGGAGACGAAAAACACCACTAAAGAGGACAAGTTGAAGGGCGTCCATGTTTACTTCAAATGGCAATGGGACAGCGTCAGAGAGGACAGATGATACACAGGCACAGTGAGGAGATGTCACAGACACACACGCGGGCGCACACGCGCACACACACACACACATCAGTGCATGGAGAGAAGCTTTGCCTGATGCTCAAGCGGAAATTTTCAAACACACGCAAACACAAAACACTACAACAAAAAGAATTAATCAAATAGGACTCTCTATTTACATCTGAGAAACATACAAGGGAAAATAACATTTAAAGCAATATACATCTTAGAACATTCAATGCTAGTTGAGCCAAGGAAAAAAAAGTGTGCAAAAAAAAAAGGAAAAGAAATCAATGGCTTGAATGGTGGAATGTCGATGTCAAAGGACAGGGAAACTAATCGAGGAGGAAAGAGACAGCGGGAACTTATTCAATTACCGGACACGAGCCTATGTTAACAACATCACAATACAATTACAAATGCAGTCTTTCCTCATTCCAGAAGAGTTGCATAAATCAAATCATGACACAATCTATCTGAATCCGTTTAAAAAAAGGTACATTAGAGTGATTAAAAAAAAAAAAAAAGAATCCAACAATTTTCAGTTCCACTCAAGTTAGAAAGATGTCACCGATTGTCCACTCTGGCTTTAAAAACAAGCAAGGGCTGCTGCTACTTGTGCTGCAGCAAAAGCGGCTTCCAAACAGACTGTCCAAAACTTGGGTTGGGGGCCCCACGACACATGGGTGGCACCTTCATCATAAATGCAAAAAGGAAGGTGTACATAAAAAAAAAAAATTAAAAAAAGGCAGATTTAAGTTTTTAAATCGAAGTCAACATCTGATACTGAAACCTTAAGATTACAAGAAAGTAGCTACAGGAAAAGAAGTCTCCTATTTCCTAGAAAGATTGGTTTCCTCAAATGCATTAGAGGACACAAGAGTTTAAAAAAAAAAAGAAAAAAAGACACCGCTCACAGTCAAAGTGGCGGAAACAGCTTAGGGGTAATGTCCTGCTTAAAGAGGAAACGTCTCAACAGAGTGACTGATTGCCACTTAAATTAAAAATTGCATTGCCCTCCAGTTACATAGTCATGTGCCATGAGCTAACAAAACAACAACAAGAAAAACACGCTGAAGCTTCTCACAGTCAATAAGTAGAGGCTGCGTTTCAGCTCAGTTGGACGATTTGCTTATTGCGCTAGCCGATCGACAGAGTCTTCCGGAGACTCGGCTCCTCGCGGCCTGGGGCATTGTGGGGGAAACCTGGTCAACAGGGTCTGTCGATGTAGCTGCGGCTGAGGAGTAGGCGGAGACTTCAGTGTTTGTGCTGCTGGAGAGGGAACCTGCAAGTGACACGTTTGCAAGGCAGAGAGACGGTTAAAAAAACGTGGCTGATGGGAGACGGAGTCGGTCAAACATGGCGCCAGTGGTGTGATTCATCAGCATATATCTGAAGGCTTTTTCATGCATGTGGCTGCGCCCTCAAACCAAATTGCCCCATTTGAGGAACCATTCGCAGCTAAAAAAAATGTGTTCCCTAGCTTCAGTCATTAGGATAAGGACATGAGTGTGTGTGTGTATGTGTGTATATGTATATATATATATATATATATATATATACACACGCACACACACACACACACACACACACACACACAGACACACAAATACACACACACACACACATCGATACAGTGGGTACGGAGAGTATTCCGACCCCCTTAAATTTTTCACTCTTTTTTTATACTGCAGCCATTTGCTAAAATCATTTAAGTTCATTTTTTTCCACATTAATGTAAACACAGCACCCCATATTGACAGGGGGGAAAAACAGAATTGTTGAAATTTTTGCAGGTTTGTTAAAAAAACAAAAACTGAAATATCACACAGCCATAAGTATTCAGACCCTTTGCTCAGTATTTAGTAGAAGCACCCTTTTGAGCTAATACAGTCATGAGTCTTTTTGGGAATGATGCAACAAGTTTTTCACACTTGGATTTGGGGATCCTCTGCCATTCCTCCTTGCAGATCCTCTCCAGTTCTGTCAGGTTGCATGGTGAACGTTGGTGGACAGCCCTTTTCAGGTCTCTTCAGAGATGCTCATTTGGGTTTAAGTCAGGGCTCTGGTTGAGCCATTCAAGAACATTCATGGAGCCACTCCTTTGTTATTTTGGCTGTGTGCTTAGGGTCATTGTCTTGTTGGAAGGTGAACCTTCGGTCCAGTCTGAGGTCCTGAGCACTCTGGAAAAGGTTTTCGTCCAGGATATCCTTGTACTTGGCTGCATTCATCTTTCCTTTGATTACAACTTGTCATCCTGTCCCTGCTGCTGAAAACACCCCCACAGCATGATGCTGCCACCACCATGCGTCACTGTTGGGACTGAATTGGACAGGCGATGAGCAGTGCCTGCTTTTCTCCACACATGCCACTGAGAATTAATTAATTTCTATCTTGGTCTCATTAGACCAGATAATCTTATTTCTCACCATCTTGGAGTCTTTCAGGTATATATTTTTTTTTTTAGCAAACTCCATGCGGGGTTTCATGTGTCTTGCACTGAGGAGAGGCTTACGTCGGGCCACTCTGCCATAAATCCCGACTGGTGGCGGGCTGCAGTGATGCTTGACCTTCTGCCATCTCCCAACTGAATCCCACAGTGATCTTTGGGTTCTTCTTTACCTCTCTCACCATGGCTCTTGCTCAGTTTGGGCGGACGGCCAGCTCTAGGAAAGGTTCTGGTCGTCCCAAACGTCTTCCATTTAAAGATTATGGAGGCCACTGTGCTCTTAGGAACCTTAAGTGCAGCAGAATTTCTTTTGTAACTTTGGCCAGATCTGTGCCTTGCCACAATTCTGTCTCTGAGCTCTTCAGGCAGTTCCTTTGACCTCATGATGCTCATTTGCTCTGACATGCACTGTGAGCTGTAAGGTCTTATACAGACAGGTGTGTGGCTTTCCTAATCAAGTATCAGTATAATCAGGAGGTTCAAGGATGGTCAGAAGAAATTAACAGCACCTGAGTTAAATATATGAGTGTCACAGCAAAGGTCCTGAATACATACGGCTGTGCGATATTTCATTTTCTTTTTTTAATAAATCAGTGAAAATGTCAACAATTCAGTTTTTTTACCCCTGTCAATATGGGGTGCTGTGTGTACATTAATGAGGAAAAAATGGGCTTAAATGATTTTAACAAATGGCTGCAATATAACAGAGTGAAAAATTTAAGGGGGTCTGAAAACATTCTGTACACACTGTATTACACACACACACACACAGTATATATTTTAAATACTTCTGCAAGTTGTTAGCATGCAGGCAGCACTGAGGGTCTTCAGGAAGAGATGGAGTGTCATAAAAAGCAAGTAGAAGAGGCAGAGAAAGTCCCAAAATAAAATAAAAGTCATCATTCCTCCAGAGCAGAGGGAATATATATATATATATATATATATATATATATATATATATATATATATATATATATATATACACACATATACATATATATATATATATATATATATATATATATATATACACATATATACATATACATATATACACATACATACATATATATATATATATATATATACACATATACATACATATATATATATATATACACATATACATACATATATATATATACACATATACATACATATATATATATACACATATACATACTATATATATATATATATATACACACATATACATATATATATATATATATATATATATATACACACATATACATATATATATATATATATATATATATATACATATATATTTTTATATATATGTATATATATATATATGTATATGTATATATTTTTTTTATTTTAACCCATATATATATATATGTATATATATATGTATATATATGTATATATATATGTATATATATATATATATATATATATATATATATATATATATATATATATATATATGCATATATACATATATATATATATATATATATATATATACATATATATATATAAATATACATATACATATATATATATATATATATATACATTGAAAAAAAGCCAAAGAACAAGTTAAACACGTCGGATAAATCTTTTATGCTATTTGAACAGACTCGTGACTTTGAATGAATAGTTTTTTGAGTTGTACAACTTGGGCTTTAGAGGTTCCACTGTAACCCATTTTTGAAAGTTCATGCTGTTTCACATGCTGAGGAAAGCATAGCTTGTTAAATGAGAAACTGGCTTTCTAGATTGTCAAGATGCTTAAGTGATAAAAAAAAAAAGAAGAAACCATTGTTGCTTGCTATAAATATATATATTCAGTGCTTTGAAGGAAAAAAAAACAACAACTGTCAACTGTTTTGTAAATGTCCTTCAAATAGTTTTGTCCCAAAAGCTGCACATTAAGAATTATGGACAAGGCAGGCAGGTGGGCATGACATGCTGGCGAGGACAATCAAATGTTGTGAGCGCTGGCCTGACTTCCTTGGTCAACCCGCAGCCCCCTGCCCGCCTTTGCCCCATGACGTGAGTTTAAACAACTCCCCGCCTTTGTTGGGAAAGCATCTGGTTGCCTATTTTCTTTCCAGGTCCTTTTATTTGCTGCCATTTTTTTGTGGAGCATCTCGAGTTGCAGCGGCTAAAAGGAATGGCAGATGGCTGGAGTAACAGACACTCAGCAGCATAGTGGACACCAGCAGCATCCAGGGGAAGGGGCTTTGGATAAAAAACTGGGTGTGTGAGGGGAGGTGTGTATGTGTAGGGTGGGGGCTCAGGGTGGGGGGGTCCAGAAATTCTCAAATCTGCATATAAATATGAAAAAAATGGGATGGGTTTGGCAAAAAGTGGGCGGCTGGCCTTACGGGCAGTTCATATTCTGCATTCCTGTATTCTTCTATACTAATTCCTACAGTAAACATTCATTCTATTCTAAAATTTAATCTACCACAAAGGCAAATGATAGACAGGAAGAAGTCTCAAATGTTTGTGATTGTGGTGCAGTTCACCCACTCAGGCTTCCCTATCCATTTAGTGGCCCATTAAAACATACTGCTCCAACCAGCAGCATCTTTCAAAATGTGATGCTTAATTACTGCGGTTGCTTGTGTGACCTTATGTAAGAATGAATTTTCATGTCAAAAAAAGTTCCACTGTAATTGTCACTTAGACTCAGCATTTTCATATTTAGCTTTGCTGATGGGGTTTTTCAGGTGGAAACAACAAGCGGACGTCACAGAGGAGACGCAAAAAAAAAAAAAAATAATAAAATAAATAAATAAAAAAAAAAAGTGTCGCTGGTGTCCCACTGGTCCCCTCTATGGCAGTTCAAACAAGGTTTCACATGACAAAGACATCTTCCAGTGTAGCAGGTGTTGGTCTCAGAGTATGCCTCGGGCAAACAGGCACACTCCAACAGGAGGAAATTCAGGGGGAGGGGAGGTGGGTTTAAAAGGAAAGAGAATAGTGTTTGCAGAGAAAAGCGATAAAAGGCGCTCCGCATGCAGAAGCAAGGGCCAGAAATGTAGCTGTATTGTTCATGCTGCTACTTAGTCAGGTGCTAATTGTCGCCACCGCTCTCAATTACAAGCCTGGCCTCGACAGGAGGACACCCAGCGAACAAACAGCTTGGTTTTCACTGTCCCCTTCCCTTTGTCAGTATGATCAGTAAATAAAGATTAGTTAGTAGTGGATGGAAAAAAGAAGGGGGTGGGT